>NW_023505603.1:0-60364 GCF_004664715.2 Peromyscus leucopus | reverse complement strand
TGTGGGACAGCACTACATGGCCTAACAGCCATGAGTCAGATTCCCAGAAATAGGAGAGTAAGAAGAAAGGGATCATAAGAGATGCTTGAAGAGATAATGGCTGGCAACTGCCTCCAAATTAATAAAAGACAAGAAAGGAAGAAAGGAAGGAAGGAAGGAAGGAAGGAAGGAAGGAAGGAAGGGAGGAAGGAAGGGAGGAAGGAAGAGAGAAAGTTGGCTGGGTAGATGGCTCACCAGGTAAGAATGACTGCTGTGTGTGAGGATCTGAGTTTGAAATTCCAGTTCTCACATGCCCGGCACGACCACACACACCTGTAAAGCCAGCATTATGTGAGGGCTGAGACGGGGACCAGCAGGCCTTACTGGTGCCAGCATAGCTCTAGTTTCAGTGAAAGGCCTCATCTCAGAAGAGTCAGTTGGACAGAGCAGGACACCTGAGCTCCTCCTCCTCTGGCCTCCTCAGGTGTGCAATGGCACACACATGTACACACAATAAATAAATTAAAAGAAAAAAGGAAAAGCAATGTCATATTCAAACTGCTTACAATTAAAGATGAAAAGAAAAACTTGAATTATAGAAGCAACCAAAGATAAAAGCTATGTTACCTACAGAAGTACAAAGATGAGAATTGAAGGAGATTTCTCAGCAGAAATGACACAAGACAGAGCCTGAGTGCCATCTCTTTCAAAGTATTAGGGGAAATGCCTGTCAACCCAGAATGATCTACCTACTAGTAAGATTATCTTTCAAACATTCAGGAAACATAATGATGGTTTTAGGCAGGAAACACAGAAAATTTATTACCACCATATTTCACACAAAAGACACAATAGAAGTTTTTAGGTACAAGAAATTACAGACAACCTAGATCTACAGTGAGAAATAAGAATGGGAATAGCGTCAATTAAAGTAAAAATAAAATAAAATGCAATGTCTTGTGGGTTTACAACATACATGAAAACTAAGTATTTGACAAAATAATACAGAGAATGGGTAAGAGAAGCTACGCCCAAATTCCCAAATTATATGTAATTTTACTTTGTTAAGATTAAAACCTTCCTTTTTGAAAAAAAAAAAAAAGGGAGGAAAGTGCTGTGGGATGTTCTGTATGTCCTGTGGGAGCCCATTCTCGGGTTCCTTGTGGCTTTACCCAGCAGGTCCGAATAGAGGATGATTAGGACCACAGGCCTGAGTGCAGGTGTCTAAGATGGTCTGCACTTGGCTGTGCTGGGGGATGGTCTGTATGTCAAGTTGCTCTGATTGGTCAATAAATAAAACCTGATTGGCTAGGCAGGAAGTATAGGCGGGACTAACAGAGAGGAGAAAAAAAAGAACAGGAAGGCAGAAGGAGTCACTGCCAGCCGCCGCCAGGACAAGCAGCATGTAAAGTACCGGTAAGCCACGAGCTACGTGGCAGGGTATAGATTTGTGGAAATGGACTAATTTAAGCTGTAAGAACAGTTAGCAAGAAGCCTGCCATGGCCATACAGTTTGTAAGCAATATAAGTCTCTGTGTTTACTTGGTTGGGTCTGAGCGGCTGTGGGACTGGCGGGTGACAAAGATTTGTCCTGACTGTGGGCAAGACAAAAAAAACTCTAGCTACAAGACAGGAATGAGAGTATGCTGCTGTGTGAACTTTGCACTGTTTATGAAGCAGTATGACTCCGTGGTCACTGATTCACTGGTTCCATTAGCTTGGACAGAACATCATAGAGGCAGAAGTGTATGGTCGATGACAGGTTCTGCTTACCTCACGGCAGCAAGAAGTGAGCCAGGGACAAGGTACTCCCTCAGAACCCATCATCTCTAGTCATCTAACTAGTTCCTCCAGTGATGTCCTACCTCCTAAAATTTCTATAACCTCCCCAAATATCTCTACTTCATGGACACCAAGCCCCTAACACATGAGCATTTTGGAGAAGACACCAGTTTAGACTAAAACATGTGGTGATATATTGTGTACCCCAATAAAGCTTACCTAGGGATCAGAGGACAGAGCCAGCCACTAAATTAGACATATAGGTCCGGCAGTGGTGGCACACACCTTTAATCCTGTCACTTGAGAGGCAGAGATCTGTCTGGATCTCTGTGAGTTCAAGGTCACACTGGGCTATATGAGAAAAACAGAACCAGGCAGTGGTGACACATGCCTTTAATCCCAGGAAGTAATATGGCAGGACACAGAAAGGTATATAAGGTGTGAGGAAACAGAAGCTCTCTCTCTTGAGGCTGAGGATTTCGTAGCAGTAAGCTAGTGACTAGCTGTTCTGCTTCTCTGATCTTTCAGCTTTCACTCCAATATCTGACTCGGCTTTTATTATAAGACCTTTTAAGATTTTTGTTAAAAAAAATACTATTTGAAATAGATCGATACTAACCAAATATATGCAATATAAGATAGGGAAAACATCAAATTTTTTTTCAAAGGATCTTAAGGAACTAGGGAGGTGGTTCAGTGGGTAGCAGTACTTGCCTCACAAGTGTGAGGACCTGAGATCAAATACCCAGAACTTACGTAAAAGCTGACTGTGTAGTGTGGATACCTGTAATCCAGTATCCAAGGTGAGATGTAAAGTGGGGAAGACTCACTCCCCAGAAGCTCACAGTTAGCCTGGCCTATGCAGTGGAAAAGACAAAGAGACCCTGTCTCAAACAAGGTGGAGGGCAAGGACCAATATCCAAGGTTATCCTCCACATGTGTAGCGTAGCTAGTATGCATGCACCTGCATTCATACATACAAAAGCATGCACACACATACATCCAGAGAATTTGAAAAATATGCTAATCCAGACACAGAGGCAGAGGCAGGGAGATCTCTGTGAATTTGAGGCCAGCCTGATCTGCATAGAGGGTTCCAGGCTAGCCAGAGCTACACAGTAAGACCCTGTTTTGAACAAAAAGTGTATGAGGGCCAGTGAGATGGTCCCATATGTAAAGGCTCTGCTGCCAAACCTGAAGCCTCTCAGGATGGAAAAAAAGAACCCATCTCTGCAAGTTGCCCTCTGGCCTCTACACATACACCATCGCATGTGCTCACATATATACACATACACTCATGCTGTGTTGGCTACTCTTGGTTGTCAACTTGACTATATATCTGGAATTAACTAAATCTAAGTATCTGGGTACACCTGTGGGGGACTTGTCTTGCTGGAAGCCTATATAAGTGCGTGGGAGGAGGCTTTCACTTTGCCTACTTGTCCTCTCTTGCTAGCACTTCCATTCCTTCACTGGCATTAAAGCCTACTTCTTTGTGATTATGGTGTATACTGAAGACCAGCTGAGACATCCAGTCTTGTGGACTGAACATGTACTGGATTCTTGGTAGACAGCCATTGTCATGTGAGAGCTCAGATAGACTTAATAGACAATGGTCCTCAAGCTTGTCAGAGATCTGATGAAAGTGACATTTAAAATGTTTAATGAGAAAAGATTACTATGACAGACAGAGACCCCAAGCTCCTAGCAGTGACATTGAGGTCTCCAAAGAAGATGACAGGGCACCACAACTACTCCACCTGGATTGTGATAATGCTAACCACTGGGCACAACTTCCCTAATGCCATATTGGCTGCCAGGACCCTGCCCAAACTATGGACAAGCAGGACACCAAAGAGTTGATTGTTCCACTTTACATAGACAAAGTAAGGCCAGTTTCCCCCATGTTCTTCCTCCACAGGAAAACCTCTCAGCTTCTGGACCTGGAGGCCAAAAATTGATGCTGTCCTGGTACTTCTGCCCCCAACACCATGGAGACCACAGCAGCCTGGGATGACTGTCTAGGTAACGAACTAGTCTCTGACATTTTAATTGATACACAGACTATTTGTTATATTTTCTATTATAATTTATCCTTCTCAGATCTCTGATGGTATTGACAGCTAGGCTAACTATAGCTTAGCAGAAGCAGGCAACCAGGTTTTTCCCCAAGGCTGCAGCCACTTTGTTAGCTCATTGCATATGTAAAAATCAAGAATTGCTTTTTCTAGTGTTACTAGTTATTCTGTTGAGAAAAGGCAGACAGGTTTGTCTTTGTAACAGGATTCATATTAAAAGATAAATACATTTCAGATATAACTTTCCACTAATGGAACATTATTTGAGATGATTGTTCTAGGTAATAACAACTTGTGTCTCTGGTAAATGATTAGATGGAAAGAAAGAATGTTAAATTCTATGCAAGTTTTGAGGGTCTAAGAAAATGTTCTAAGGCAATAAAGATCTGAGGATATGAGAGTCTATGTAAGTTCTGAGAGCCTAAGACACATGAAGGTCTGAGGATGTGAAAACTTAAGTAAGATTTGAGAGTCTCAGAAAGTGGTTAAAGATGTAAATACAAGTTATAAGATATAAATAAGTGATTTAAGGTATGTGAAAATTGGGAGTGTTTCAGATTTCCTTCTCCTTTCTAGGCTATTGTTACACTAAGATTTCAAAAGATCAGAGTTTTAACATTGATCAATGGGTTATGATAAGCTGGTAGAACACTAAATATTTAATATTTAGTCACAAGCTCAAGATTTAAATTTCTTTTGGTTGTCTTCTAAGTATAGACTTAAGGTGCTTTTCATCAGGCCAAAGACATCTCTGTCCAATCTATATCTGTCTCTTTCAAGAGAGGAAAAAAAATGTCCATACTTTTTAACCCAAATCTATAGCTTTTGCTAGGACTCAAAGGTGTGAGTCTACTCCAGCTGTTTTACAGACACCTGTTACCTGCTTTCTCTGCAATGTGGATTTCAGTACAGATTGATAATGCTAATATATCTAAAACTTTTATGTCTTTTTGTAGACTGAAAAAAATCATGTAAACTTCAGAGAATTGAAGGAGTCATAAGACTTGGATCTACTTCTCACAGGTTAAAAGGACTCCAGATAAGTACAGCATAAGTTTCCCTACCTGTCTATCCCTGAGGATGGGATCTCTCTCTCTCTCTCTCTCTCTCTCTCTCTCTCTCTCTCTCTCTCTCTCTCTCTCTCTCCTGGTCTTGGGACTCCTCCCCTCCCCAATTGCTAGGACTATGAGCCTGAAAGTTCCAAACGTAAGATTTTACTTTAAGTTCCTAAATTTTAACTTTTGTCCCTAGTCTATATCTGTCTCAGCAGATTTCCCCTTGGCTGACAGACACATCCAAACATCAGCTGCTGACTACAACATCCTCCAAACAACTGAGAGCACCAGACTTCCTGAGAGCTGATGTGGACCAATCCAGCCAATGTAACTGCTCCCTGTCTCTACAACTTGGTCAGATAACTACATGCTTCTTTTCCTCCTTGCCTTTGACTAGCCTTCCAGCCTCTCTGGGCTCTGACAACAATGTCCTGGTTTCAGTAGGAAGTAGTTACAGAAGAGAGTACATCACCCCTTGTCCCTCAACAGGCTAGAATGTTAGATCAAAAGGAAACTCCCTAGCATAGGGAACAAAATAACTACCTATAGTGGCCTACCAGAAAAGGTACCTGTTAAAACCAAGTAGACCCAGATCTATCAACAAGAAGACTCATTAGCTGAAATAGTTCTATAGTATGATAGGGCACTCAACCTGCTCTATGTAAAACCAAAGAGGTTATTGCATAGCTTTACAAGAAAATTGTTGTTTCTATAAAAATCACTTAGGAATCATTAGAAATAATCTGGCTGTACTTGAAAAAAAATATTGCAAAAAAAGGGGCCTGAGATGAAGTAAATAACTGGTCCCCATTCTCATTCCAGGTTCCTTCTAGATAGTAACTCTGTCAGTCATCACAGGGCCTTTGGCCCTTCTGCTTCCACTAATTGCTGTTGGCTCTTGCATCATTAATGCCTTAACTAAATGATAATTCCTGTCTGGGTATCATTAAGCTGATGGTTATTAGATCTCAATATAAACAGGCATCCATCACAGAGTTAAGATTTGACTCAGTATACAACTCAAGGGGGAAATGTGAGAGCCAAAGTTACATTTTAAGTTTTAATTACTATGCCTTAGAGATCCATGAAACAAAAATGCCTCTGATCTGCAAGCCCCTTGCCCTAAGATAGATAATTCCTGAAATGTTGGAGGCTATTGTTTATGGGAGACAACAAGACACATGTTTTCACTCCCCTGAACAAGTTTATTTGACCCATCTGCACTGGATGTTCTTGATCACATGTGGGCAGGAGGTTCACAGGCAGGAAATAGGTCAGGATGTATGCTTGCCCCTGACGGAACCTGACGGGAAATGCAACGAATTATGGGTTTTCCTTCTTAGACCCTTGCAAATATTGATTCAGGGCCAATTTCCCAGAACCTGGGTATGGACCTGGCTAGAGTCCATCCACCTGGCCAGTATTTAATTAAAGCTTGCTTCAAATTTGGCTTTAAACTGTGGTAGTATTCTCAATTGGTGGGATTAACAGTTGAACTAGCTGGACCATAGCCTGTAAGCCATTCTAATAACGCCCCGTACATATATTCATTTTGTCAGTTCTGTTGCTCTAGAGAACCCTAATACACACATGCACAAACACAAAATATTAATAAAAAGTAATATATGACTAAACCAATAGAAAAGACAAAATGGACCATAAAAATATTTAATTCAAAAAAAGAGAGAAAAAAGAAACAAGAACAGAGAAGATAAAAAATAGCTAACAAAATGCTGTGGGTTTTTTTGTTTTGTTGGGGTTTTGTTTTTTTGTTTTTTGGGTTTTTTTTTTTGTTGTTGTGTTTTTGTTTTGAGACAGGTTTTCTCTGTGTAGCCCTGGCTGTCCTGGAACTCACTCTGTAGACCAGGCTGGCCTTGAACCATAGCTCCACCTGCCTCGACCTCCTGGGTGCTGGGATTACAGATATGCACCAGCCACCATGCCTGACTGGATGCTGTTTTAATTAGATTGTTTCATTGTTTTCATTAAGGCAAGCAGTCTAAATACCAAATAAAGAAGACTGTCAGATGTCATCTTAAAAACCTGCAAAGCCAACTACATTCTGTCTGCAAGAAACCATGTTAAGTATGAAGCCAGGGAGAAGGATGAGGAAAGATATGCTGCTCAGATCCTAGAAAGAAAATCAGAGTTGCTGAACTATTGTCTCTCTTAGTTAAGGTTCCATTGCTGTGATGAAGCACCATGGCCAAAGTCACTTGAGAAGAAAGGGTTTATGTGGCTCATACTTCTGTATCACTGTTGAAGGAGGTCAGGACAGGAATTCAACCAGGCAGGAACCTGGATGCAGGAGCTGTTGCAGAGACTATGGAGGAATGCTGATTAATGGCTTGCTCCTCGTGGCTTGCTCAGGCTGCTTTCTTATAGAAAATGGGCCAGGTCCTCCTACATCAATCACTAATTAAGAAAATGCCCTACAGGCTTGTCTACAGCCTGGTCTTCTGGAGGAATTTTCTCAATTGATTTTTCTTCCTCTCAGATGACTCCAGCTTGTGTCAAGCTGACACAACACATTGTCAAACAGACCAGAGCAAGAGAAATTACCTTAAGAAGAATATCATATAGGCATAAGGGAGTCAATTCACCAAGAAGACATAATGCATACTGAAGGATTAAAAATTATACAAGGCAAGTTTTGGTAGATTTGTAAAGAATCAAGTAACAAGTCCACAATTATACTTGGAGATTTCAACATTTTCCCTTGGTACAAAATGGGTAGATGAGAGAGGGAGGCAAGGTGAGCCAGGCATAGAACTGTCTATAATCTCAGTAACTAAGAGGCAGAGGCAGAAGAATCACAGGTTCAAGATCAGCTTAGGCTACATAGCAAGTTTGAGGCCAGCCTGAGCTAATAATGAGACTTTGTCTCAAAAAAAATAAATCAAAAAGATTATAGACAACACTATCAACAAATTTGTCCTAACCCTAATTGAAATGTAAACCATTTTTTAAGACAGAGTCTCACTGTGCAGCCCCGGGTGGCTTGGAACTTGCTATGTAGACCAGGCTGGCACCAAACTTCACACTGCTTCTGCCCCCAGAGTGTTGGGATTAAAGGTCTCTGCTACCACACCCCAGCTCTAATTGTTTTTATTTTTTTTAAAGTATATTCCTCTTAACACCAAACCAATATACATTCTTTTCAATGTCACTTGAAACTTTCACCAAGATAGGAAATATTCTAAGGGGTAGGGGAGGGAACCTTACTAATTTTAAAATAATTAAATTTATATAAAGTGTCTTATTAGATTACAATAGAGTCAAAGGAAAGATCATTAGCAAGCTGAGGGGAAATACAAAAACTTCAACAAAAGTTGACTATCAGGAAGATGATTGAAAATTCTCTCTGATGGTTGGGAAGGGAGCCGTGCACTTACAAGGGACATGTTAACCACCCAGGAAGTCATAGGGGACATTTTTGGGTCTTTTAAATTGAGGAGCTAGTGATAAGTAGTTCAGTTGGCAGAGTGAGTACAGCCCTGGACTTGGCTCTTAGAATCCCTGAGAAACTGAATTTTATAAAAATTAAAATATGCGAGGCATGGTGATATATATCTTTAATTGCAGCACTCGGGAGGCAGAGGCAGGTGGATCTCTGTGAGTTCAAGACCATCCCGGTCTTCATAGTGAGTTCCAAGATAGCCATCGTTACATAGTGAGACACTGTCTCAAACCACGGCCCCCCCCAAAAAAATTAAAATATAAGTTCAAAGCTAGCTTTGTGTACATAGTGAGTTCCAGGTCATCCAGGGATACATAGTGAAAACCTATCTCAAAAAACACCAAATAAAATAAAATACAACTAAAATGAAATAAAGTATGGTTGTGCAATATTAATTTAAGATGTGTTACATTCATTTATATTGTGGAACATTTGTTTAATGATGCAAAGACATGTTACATTTGTTTGATTAAATAAAATTAACCTGGGGTCAAGAGGCTGAGTGAGCAACTTGCTGACAGGAAGTGATAGGAACCATGTGTATCTAGGGCTCTTAAATGGGGACTGAGCAGAAGGATGCTGTTTTGGGGAGACATGAACTAGGAGAGGAGCTTAGCTACTTGCTATTCAGCCTCTCTCTGAGCAAGCAGAATTTCACCTCAACCTTTGAATCCTGAGTTCTTTAGAGGGATGGAGCTCTAGGTAAAGTTCCCTTTGGCGCCTTGTTAGAGCCCTGCCTGAGGAGCAGCGTTCCCGCCGGGCCGGGCCGTGGCTGAACCACGACTGGTAACTGTGGAGTGACAGCTGCCGATTAGGACAAGAGTTGCTTAAGGGGCGTCTACTGAATTTAACAAAAGACAACAGTAAATCAACATTTATTGAACATAGCTTGTGATGGTTGATACTGAGTGTCAATTTGACAGAACATAGAGTCACCCAGGAGACGAGCCCCAGGAACACAGGTGAGGGATTATTTAGGTTAAAAGACCTCTGGGAACAAATGGTTATCTAGGTTCAGTTGCTTGAGATGGGAAAATTCATTTTGGCTGTGGGTGGCTATGGTGATATTTTATTTGTACTGAAATGTGATTTTATTTGTATGTTAATAAATAAAGTTGCCTGGGGGTCAGAGCTTATAGCAAGCCATAGCAGAAGCTGGGCAGTAGTGGTGCATAATTTTAATCTCAGCACTTGGGAGGCAGAGCTAGGTGGATCTCTGTGTGTTCAAGGATACAGCCAGCATTGGAGACACACACCTTTAATCTCAATACCAACCATAGAAGACCTGGAGGTCTGTACAGACAGGCAGTGATAAGGTCATGTGGTTGGGTTTACAACCAATGAGAAGGCAGAACAGAAACACTATAAAAAGACAGACACACAGGAAGTAGGTCTCTTTCTGAGGGGAAGGACGGCAGCGGCAGCTAAGAATAAGAAAGGCAGTTTTAAGTCTCAGCTCTCAGCTACTGCTCTGACCTATTGGGCTTTTAACTCCACAATTGACTCTGTGTTTCTTATTTAATAAGACTGTTACATCTACAGGTGGCACCACTCCAAGGGCTGGGGTCCTAGAATGAAGAACATGGAGAAAAAAACTGAACACTGGCACTCTGTTTCCTGACTGCACATGCAGTATGACCAGATACCTCAAGCTCCTGCAGCCAAGACCTTCCTTGTTATGATGGAACTGTATCTCCTGAAATAAACACTTCCTGGCTTATGTTGATTTTTTTTTTAACATTTGTTTGTTTGTTGAGAGGAAGAGGAGACCTCTGAGGACAGCCTGCAGGTGTCTGTCTTATCTTGTCACTATGTGGATCTTGGGGATCAAACAGGTCGTCAGACTTTACCCACTGAGCCATCTCACCAACAACAAGATGCTTCTTGTCAGGGAAAGACAATGAGCTAACTAGACATCTTTCATCATCAAACAAAACTTCCAGTTCAGAAATGTATTACATCTAGTTGAGTCATTGGCCAGAAAACTCCCATGGAACCATCTAAACATCTCTGGTATTGACAAAACTATCAATTGTTCTCCATAAACGGATGGTAACACCCTGTTACTGAAGATAGCAATGAACACAGAGAAGCTGGTGCCTAGAACCTCTACCTGCTGATTAGTGTTCATGGCGCTAGAAGGTGCTCTGCACACCGCCAGAGGAAAAAGGTAATCAACCAACCCAGCTGCAAACCCTGCCATCTACAAAGTGACCTGCTGTAAGATATGCTGGTGCAAATAGTGGCACAAATATTATGAGAGTAACTAATCACTTTCTGACTGAATGTAAAGCCTACTTTACAAGGTGGAACCCTGGATAGGCCATGGGTCTAGTGAAAAATTAAATACTATTGTTCTGTTAAAGAAACATTGTAATAAAATGACTCCTAATGACCTTCTGATATACTCAGAGGGCAGTGCTCAACCATCATCAAAGAAGCTCCCTCTTGCAATAGACAGGAGCCAGCATAGGCTCCACAACTGAACAATGTGTGGAGAGTAAGAGATCTTGGAACACTGTCTTAAATAGGATGTCTCCATTACAGCCCTCCCCTCAGGGCTCAGGGAGTTATGTGAAGAGGAGGTGGTTACTGTAAGCACCAGAGGGGATCGATGACTCCAAGGAAATGATCTTCCAGACACAGAGGACTGACACACATAATAACTCACAGAGACATGGGCAGCATGCACAGGGTCTGCACAGGTTCAAGTCAGACAGGGTTCCAGTGTTGAGAGGGGGACGTGGACAGGGGCTCCCTTTCCTAACCCAGGAATGCAGTTGATACCCTCTTACAAAGGAAAAAAAAATTGGCTTTCTTGATTGGAGTCTCACTGAGTATACTAACCACACTTCAGGGTGGTCCACATACCCAGCAGCAGATGGCCAACACAAAATGGACTTCATGGTGTTTTTGTGGACTTTTTGTCTCATATTGCTTTGGGCTTTTGTGTGTTTGTTTGTTTTATCTTATTGGTCTTTTGCTTGGATATTATGATTTCTGGTTGTGTTTTTGAGGATTTTGGGTTTGTTTTATGTGTATATTTCTTTCTTGAGGGCCACTACTTGTTTTTTTTTTAGAATTTGTTTGCCTGTTTGTATTCTAAAGAGAGAGAAGGAAAGGGCATGGAACTAGGTGAGTGGGGAGGTGGGAAGGATCTGGGAAGAGGAGGAGGGGAAAAGCATGATCAGGATATATTGTATGATAAAGATAGTTTTTCAATTAAAAAATGTTGCTTCTTGTCAGGTATTTTTCCCCAACAACAAGAAATATAAGTAACATACAACCTACGAGGTAGTTAGATCAAGCTCATGGCGTCAAATATTGACATCAAAACAGACAAACATATTAATGATCTAAGCTCCCAACTTAACAAAGAAGATCAAGGTAAATAAATGCAAATCAAGTAGATGGGAAGAAAAATATGAATGGAAGTCAATAAAGCTGAGGACAGAAATTGATCAGATCTATGTACAAGCAGATTTTCCATCATTAGCATTCATTAATTTCTAGCCAACTGGCCCAGAATAAAAGGAGAGAAGACGTATCTTCAGGAATGAAAGATATGCTGAGTTCAGGTAAGGACATTTGACAAGTCTGAGACTATAGTTTCAACCCCTTAGCTGAAATGAAGTTCTTTGAAAGACACCAACCATCAAGACTCTCTTAAGAGATGGAAGGCATGACGAGGCCTATGTTTTATTGAGGAAATTGAATTCATAGTTAAAACTCACAGTGAAACTGTACAGGTGAAGCCTGAAGTGCGTCATCTTGATGCTCCCTGACTGGGACTAGGTGACTGCCTCTCCCTGTCTGCTGCTGGACGTGAGAGACGACAGGACCCAGAGTCTCATGGGTCTTCATATGAGTGCTTCATTGGAAGTCCTCAACTCTCAATAATCAGGCGTACCAAGACAGCCTTGGTTTGTAACCCAAGAGGACAAACAAGCAGGCAAAGTAGGTTACATTTCTACCAATGGCTGAGTGGTTGGAGTTCCAATGAAGATATAGTAAATACTCTGGAAGCACTGGGAAGTAGCCAGAGGGAGGCAGAAACTGGAAAGGAATCGAAGTTGGAGAGGGGGCGGGGAACTGAGTTTGTTTTTTCACCTCAACAGCTTTGCTTGAAAGCAGAACCTAGTCAGCACTTTGTGGAGTTACTGAAATTTAGACAGAAAATTCAGTCTCAGGGCTGGGGAAATGGTGCTGTCAGTAAGTGTCGGCTGTGTATGCCTGAGGACCCGAGTCTGGATCCCTGGTATCCATGGAAAAAGTCAGGTGTGGTGGTTAAGAGCACTTCCAGAGGTCCCAAGTTCAAGTCCTAGCACCTACATGGCAGTTCACAACTATCTGTAACTCCAGTACTGACTACTTTAATCCCAGCAGAGGCAGAGGCAGAGGCAGGTGATCTCTGAGTTCAATGCCAGCCTGGTGTACAGAGCAAGTTCCAGGCTAGCTACACAGAGAAACTGTGTCTCAAAAAACAAAAACAAACAAACAAAAATAACAAATGAACAAAAACACCTCAAAACCTAACAAATGGGGCTAAACAGCACTTGCTGCTGTGGTGGAGGACCTGGGTTTTGATTCCCAGCATGCACATGGCAGCTCACAACCACCTGTAACTCCAGTCCCAGGGTCTGATGCCTTCTGGAAGGCATCAAGCATGTATGTAATACACATACATACATGTGATGCACATATATACATGCATGCAGGCAAAGCATCATACACACAAAATGAAAGTAATAAATCTGCTGGACGGTGGTGGCACATGCCTTTAATCCCAGTACTTGGGAGGTAGAACCAGGCAGATCTTCTGTGAGTTCAAGGCCAGCCTGGTCTACAGAGTGAGATCCAGGACAGGCACCAAAACTACACAGAGAAACCCTATCTAAAAAAAAAAAAAAGAAAAGAAAAGAAAGAAAAGAAAAGAAAAAGAATAAAAACCTAATAAATCTAAAAAATAAAAACAATGACAACAACAACTAATAGGGTGTGGAGGGCTTATGCCTTCAATATCCGCATTCAGGAGGCAGAGGCTGCAGATCACTTAGTTCCAGGCCAGTCAGAGTCTCATAATCAGACTTTGTCTCAAAACAACAAGAAAATCAAGCTGTAAGATTAAGACTCTCGATACCACACCTAATGACCCAAGTTTGCTCCCCAGGCTCACATGGTGGAAGGAGAGGACAGACTCCACACAAGCACCTGGGCGTGTGTCCCCCCACTCCCCAACACAAATAAATAAATATAATACAAAAATATTAAAAAGAAAAGGAAATGACAGATTGATATGGAGAAATCCATAGAAGTTTTATATTATAAAAATGAAACCTAACAGAAATGGGAAAAACACTCATAGCATATAGAACAGGGATATTAATAATCAACACATACAGAGACATTGTAAACAACCCAACAAACCAGGTAGTGATGGTGCATGCCTTTAGTTCCAGCATTTGGGAGGCAGTGGCAGGCAGATGTCTGGGAGTTCTAGGACAGCCTGGTCTACAGAGCGAGTTCCAGGACAGTCAGGGCTATGCAAGAGAAACCCTGTCTTGGAAAAACCAAAAAGAAAAGAAAAGAAAAGAAAAAAATTGTCAGTAAACATAGTTCCTAGAATTAAAATAATACTCAATGTGAGTTCCAGGACACAAAAAGAAAGTTTCATATATGATTGGCAAGTTTGATAAGTTTAGAGAGTATATTTGCATGGCATGCATTGTATACTTAAATAGTTTTTTTTTTTTTTTTTTTTTTTTTTTTTTTTTTTTTTTTTTTTGGTTTTTCGAGACAGGGTTTCTCTGTGTAGCTTTGCGCCTTTCCTGGAACTCACTTGGTAGACCAGGCTGGCCTCGAACTCACAGAGATCCACCTGGCTCTGCCTCCAAGTGCTGGGATTAAAGGCGTGCACCACCACGCCCGGCACTTTAAATAGTTTTATTCTTCAAGCAATCTCTCTTCCAGTGATATGTCCTGCAGAACCATACAGTGAATGCTCATCGGTGAGGAAACAGCTAAATTAATCATAGCAGGGGCTAGAAAGATGGCTTGGTGGTTAAGAGCACTTGCCGCTCTTGTAGAGGACTGGGGTTCAGTTCCTAGCACCACAAGGTGGCTCACAACCAGTAAGCAATAACTCTAGTTCCAGGGCATCTGATGTCCTCTTCTGACCTCTGCAGGCACCAGGCATGCACCTGGTACATAGACATGCACATAAAACAAAAATAAAGGAATCTGTAATGGCAGAAAGAACAATAAGAGAAACAGGAAGGAGAGACAAGAAAAGAGAAAAATATGTGAAGCCCAAAATTCTGGGAGGGAAAAAGGGCCAAGGGAAGGATGGAGGAAGGGGGGGAGATATCGAAGGTGTAGGAGGAGATAGAAGAGGAAGAGGAAGAGGAGGAGGAGGAGGAGGAGGAGGGAGCCAGCAGTGGTGGGAGTTGACTCAAGGATAGCATCCAAGGCCTGGGGTCAAACACTGCTGATTAAACATCATACCCGCTTCCCACTCTGAGCACAGCTCATCCTGTCTGTTACAGTGGTGAAGGAGGACAACTGAGCTCAGGACTGGAGATTCAGAGACACACTCATCTGCTCCACTCCCTCCTTACCTGCTCTCGATCCTCACACTCATCAGGCTCTCAGTGAATGGGACTGTGGGGGATTCTTATGGCCATGGGGAGAGTCTCATGTTTAGGTGTTCAGTCAGAAGCAGAAATTAAGCTGAGATCCATGAGGTCATCCATGGTCTCATAGCACCAGACAGTACAGGAAAGAGGCAGATGAGGTGGTGCTTTAAGAATGCTGTCAATGTAACTGTAGGCAGTTCGACCCTATCCTCTGAGTATGCCTTGGCCATTGTCACCTTGAAATCAGAAAAAGCTGTGACCCTCACAAATAGGGCCTATTAGTGTTGCCCGACCCGAGATCCCAGTCACTCACTCCTTATCCCACCCTACAAATGCATGTAATCCTACCCAGCTGCAGTGGTCTTGGAGATTTAGAGTATATGGGAGGAAGAAGGTTGATTGAAGTTGCATCTCCAGAGATGCAGCTTTTGTGAATCATCTGTGCTGGGGCAGGTGTTTTTTATTTATCAGCGTTATTTACTGGGTGCAAGAAAACACAAAGTACAACAGAACCCATTGTAAGAGTTTTTATTAGGGAAGAGAAAGGGTGGAGGTGGGTAGGCCTACCAAAAAGAAAGGTGTGTGTGTGTGTGTGTGTGTGAGAGAGAGAGAGAGAGAGAGAGAGAGGAGAGAGAAGAGAGAGAGAGAGAGAGAGAGAGAGAGAGAGAGCTCTGAGAGAGAGCTGCATACTACCTCTGGCGAGAGGGAGAGTGAGCTGGGAGCAGATAGAGCCTGCTTTGTTAGGTCACCTCACACATGCGCATATGGGCTTACATAGCTATGCCATGCATGTGCATAAATTATGTGATCACACCGTGTGCAGATTATATGACCATGCTGCACATGAATTACATAGGACATAAGGCCCTGGAGTGACTAAGCATTTTGCCTGACTGCTGACATCACAATCACTGACATGTGACTCCAAAAGTGGCTAGGAATAATAACATTCCACCCTTTTTGTTATTATAAAAAGTAGGGGTTGGGGTGGCAGGTGAACAGAAATGGGGGTGCCGTGTCTCTCAGAACTGCTTCCAACTAACTTGTAGGCATTGGTTAATTTTTTTGGGGGGGTACTTTTCTTGATGTAGCCAGACATTCTGAGGAAGCTGAATTGTCTTCGCTGCTGTTTTGAGCCCTGTGGAATTGTCCAGCACTGCTTGAAACCTGACAAACTTGGACCTGCCAAGCTGAAGTGGATCTGACCTGTCAGGTAGGTCCAAGCTGACTCCCTGGAGCTCAGAAGAATTTTTAAGTTTACAAAGGAGAAAAATTTCAAGACATATTAAGAAGCAACAGAAGGGAATTTAAAATCCTGAGCTGGTAGCTATGATATTATAGTGTTTAGTACTTTGCTATCAGAATTTTATTGGTTAGTGTTAAAGTTACAGAGTCATATAGTGAGAGAGAGAGAGAGAGAGAGAGAGAGAGTGAGTGAGAATGAGAGAGAGTGAGAGTGAGTGAGAGAGAGTGAGAATGAGTGTGAGTGAGAGAGTGAGTGTGAGTGACTGAGAGTGTGAGTGAGAGAGTGAGAGAGAGAGTGAGTGAGGTGTAAGTGAGAGTGAGTGAGAGTGAGTGTGAGTGAGAGAGTGAAGAGAGAGAGAGTGAGTGAGTGTGAGTGAGAATGACTGAGAGTGAGTGTGAGAGAGAGGGTGAGAGAGTGAGAGTGAGTGAGTGAGAGAGAGAGAGAGAAATCTGTAATCTTTTTCTATTATTATCAATTAGTCTTCCTGTCTTCACCTGATAACAAACCTTAAGGCACCTGTTTCCTTTTATTATCGCAGTATCAATTCAAGCATCCAGGAGACACAGGTTAAATGCTGAGGGCATTTAACAGTAGAGTCTGTTTTTTGCAGAATTCAGACCCTTTTGAGTCTGGGGGTGTGAATACCTCTCGAGTGTTACTTGTTTCTTACGCGCCTGGGTGTATTTGACGGTCCTCGCACTTCTGGCTCTGTGGCTGATTGGTGGTCCTGTAACAGAGCTGAGTGGTTCATTAGAAAATTTGAACATGTTGTTAGAGACACAGAAGAGGGAAACTGATGAAGCAGAATGTGGTTGGTAGAGTCTGGAGAATCAGGAAGAAAAACATAATGGGGTTCCCAGTCCAGTGGGGTTGAGTGTAGGTGTCGATGAAACCTCATTCTTCTGGATTTGGAGACAAGGCATTAGATCTCGGTGTCCTCTGGAACTTAGGGGAGCAGGGCCCTGTTTGCATCACTGTGTATGAGGAGGAATTCCCCTGGGTTGGGGTGGGGTAAAAGGCTAGGAAGAATAGGAGAGGAGCTGCTGTGAGTCTGGGGTCAGGGGAGTGGGGGGAGTAAGCTCCTATCTCGGCTAGAAGTTCTCTTCCCATTAGGGGCACAGGGCAAGTTGGCATGACTTGGGTAAAAGGATACTCCTGAAAATACAATTAAGTGGTGGGGTCTGATGAGGTAGGTAAGGCTGTCCCCCTACCCTGACAATAGGGAGATGAGGAGAAGTGGGTCCCCAAAACTCCCTCAGGACCAAGTGAGTGGCCCCAGTGTCCACGGAGGAAGGAAATGGATCACCCTGATACTGTGACGGCTCCCTGAGGCTCCCTGTGGGAAGTGACAGTTGTCGGGCTGGAGCCTGGCACCTTCACTCATGGCCAAGTCCAGAAGGTTTGATTGGAGGGTGGTCTGTGTTTGATGTCCCTCTGACACCAGGTGCATGGGGGCAGTCAGCTGACCAGTGTCCCTCTTGGTGGCACTTTGCACATGGCCCCAGTAGCCCACGTGGGGCAGGGCAAGGTACACAAGCCCAATGGCCTTCTCAACCACATTTAAAACAAGGACCTGGGGGACCTCAGGCAGCTGGTCAGATGGCTGTGGCCAGCATTTGATATTTTTTGTTTATGGGCTTTCTCATCTCTCCCATGGCACACCTTAAAAGCCAGCACTAAGACTTCTGTCTGTGGGGTCAGGGGCCCTCTCTCCTGATGCTCAAGTTTGGCCTTAATGTTGGGGAATCTCTGCAAAAAGAAATGAGTCATAAGGAGCTGTCTGCCCTCTGGGCTCTCAGGATCTAGATTAGTAAGAGGGCCTTTGTCTTGAAGCTTTTCATAGTTTACTGGTTTGACAGCAGCCTTACAAAGACCTGTTAGGAGGCAGGTTGCAAACTGATCTCTAGCTAGCCACCTGGGGTGTTGTAACCCTACTATGGATCCTGATCAGGGACCACCTCAGCTCTGGGAGGATGTGCTGTGTTAGTCTGGTGGACCTTATCTGCATGTATCCTAGCCTGTTCCCAGACTTGTTTGTGCTCCTCAGGAAGTAGGTTGTTAGTTAGGATCATGAAAGGTGAGACTATAGGATTGGGTGATATATTGGAATTGTTTCTATCTGAGAGAGTTCTGCCAGTGAGAAAGGGACATGTACCTTAACCAGTCCATCCACCCTGCTACCTCTCACAAAGGGAGGGCAGCTGCCATGTTGGCTTGACTGGGGTGGGGTTCCTTAGCATCTCAAGAATATGTGACAAGGTGAGTAAAGGTGGGAGCCAGAGTGGGGCAGTTGGAGCGCCCAGTACCAGAGGGGAGGAAGGGGCTGGAGGAGCTGAAGGAGCAGTAGTTGGAGAAGAGGAAGGAGTGGGAGGCTGGATAGGCGGGGCTTCGTTAGCAGGGTCTGGAGCAGTAATGAGAGCTTCCTCTGGTTCCGCTGCACAGCCAGCAGCGGTGTGGGCAGGTGAACAGGAATCAAGGAGAGCGGGTTTGGAGCTGAGACAGAGAAAAGCTTGGCTATAAGGAAACTTTCCATCTGCCCATTCAATGACAGAAGTTAAATAACTCCCATAAAATATAGGGATCAAACGAGCCATTAGGTGGCCATTTTTATTGTTATCTAAGGGATATTTAGATCATTTTTCAGTGAAGATGGATAAGCTTAGAAGTCTGTAAGTAGATCATTAAGCTAAGAGGTCTGAGGGTTTCTAAAAGGCATCCCAGAGGACATGTGGGGCTTATGGGGTTGGAGGTCTTGTTTCCCATGGCTGTGACAGAGAGAAAAAAGAAAAATAAAAAGATAAATGAGATCCAATGGCTATAATATCTCAGGTATCCCAGAGATTAAGCGAGGATCGATAATTGCACAAGTCACTCAGTGTTCCATCGAGCAAAGAGTGAGACGGGTGTGGTAGCCCAAAGGAAGAGGGTACACAAGAAACAAATGAAAACATGGCCTCAGACCACGGTTATGAAGAATGGCCAGGGGTGGTAATCACTGTTGGGGGCTAACTGTAGCTGCTGAATACTGTGGATAGGGGTACCCCAATTTCAAGGACACCAGAGGGGTGTTGGATAATCGATGGTCATTCTCATGAGTCCAGGGAACTGTTTATGCTGACTGGTTAAAGGAAAACTCACCAATTGAAGTAGCCAGTGTTATGCAAAGTGATCTGGTGGCCAGGCAGATAAAAAGTGGGCAGTTGCAAATGAACCAACCTGGTTCAGGATCCCAGCGCAGGGCACCGGGAGGGCCCCTGTTTGGTTATGGTACCAATGTTATTTATTTGTTGGCATTATTTACCAGGCATGAGAAACATGGGGTACAATGGAGGCCACTATAAGAGTTTTTGTTAGGGAAGGGAAAGGGTTCCGGGGGGGGAGAAAAAAAAGTGGGGGGTGTGGGGAGAGATGCGTGCTATCTCTGGCAAGAGGGAGAGAAAGTGGAGAGGGGTAGCCTGCTTTTATAGTCACGTCAAGCATGCATACATGGGCTTACAGAGCTATGCCACACATGCACCTAGATTATGTGATCATAATCTGCAGATTATTGACCATGCTGAACATGGATATGTAGAACATAAGGCCCTGGAACTAAGCATTTTGCCTGACTGCTGACAGCACATGTTGTCAGCCTGAAAGTAACCAGACCCCCTGGAAGTAACCCCAACCATGTCCCTGGAAGTAACCCCACCAGTGCCTCTGTATGTAACCCTGACCGGTACCCCCCTGGAAGTAACCCTGACCAGTGCCTCTGTAAGTAACCCTGACTAGTACCCCTGGAAGTAACCCCTACCTGTGTCCCCATAAGCAATCCCAAGAAACTCAATGGCTCCTCAAGCTGGACTTTAATGAAACTGTTTCTTTGGTCTGTTGGTGCCTTATTTAGGGTGAATAGATATTTCTTTGTTTCCCAAAGAGAAGTCATGCAACGCCTTCCTCAATTAGAAGTTGTCAGTATTGAGGGACGGTGGAAAAAGAGGAGGCAGGGGAAAGTTAGGTAGGACTCAGCATATGACTGAGCAGACAAATGGAAACATTACTCAGAGAGAGGGGAGAAGGTCAATCTGAGTAGTCCCTAAGTACTTCAGCATTTAGCCTTGGGCTGGGTGGAGTCAGCATCCCTAGGGTCTGATCCCTTGATCCACATAAACAAAGACATGTGGAGATTTAAACTTCTAGTGTTAGAGGTGGGGAACTAGTTTAAAGCAAGACCATTCCTTACAACGTGAGACCCTCAGAAAGGAGAAAATCAAACATGGTAGAAGTTCAAGGTCTTGGCTTGGTGGATTATGACCCAGGAAGCCAGAGAACTGAAAGAAGTGAGGCCAAAATTCATGCAGTAGAAAAATAACGAAGACTATCAACAAACAAGGCATAATTCCTCCATGTCCCAAAAATATACATCTCAGATGATACCTGAAATATAATAATTTGGATGCCAAAAGGAATGGGCTGCTTATCTAGTAACAAAATCGGGTACCCTGGGGTCTATACAAGAATTGGTAAGTATACAGCAAACATCTGACAGCTTACTTGTTTTCCAACCATGGCAGACAACATTACTCAATCTTGGACTCTCAGAGAAACATTCCTCATTTTGCTTTCACAAAAACAACTTTGCTGTAGAATGTTTGTTCTGTATGCTGTGAATATGTGTTGCTCTGATTTGGTTGATAAATAAAATGCTGATTGGCCAGTAGCCAGGCAGGAAGTATAGGTGGGGCAGGTAGATGAGGAGAATTCTGGGAAGAGGAAGGCTGAGTCAGGAATCATGGACCAGACACAGAAGAAGCAAGATGACAAGGCAGAACTGAATAAAGGTACCAAAGTCACGTGGCTAAACATAGATAAGAATTGTGGGTTAACTTAAATGTAAGAGCTAGTTAGTAAATAAACCTGAGCTAATGGCCAGACAGTTTGTAATTAATATAAGCCTCTGTGTGCTTACTTGGGGGATGCAAGTGGGAGAGATTTGTCCCAACCACAGGAAAACCTTCAGCTACACAACTTAAAGAAGGAAGGGTCACCAGGGTGATAGCACATACTTTTAGTTCCAGAATTTGGGAGGCAGAGGTAAGAGTATCTCTGTGAGTTCGAGGCCAGGCTGGTCTGCATACCAAGTTCCAAGCCAGCCAAGGCTACATAGAGACCCTGTCCAAAAACTAAAACAAAAGGCAGAGAAGTTTAGTTTGGCTTAAGTTTGGATTACCATCCATCCTAGTGGGGATGCTGTGAAGGCAGGAGCTTGAGGGAGCTGATCACAACAAGTTTGCAATAACATTGGAGAGAGATGAGTGTCAGTGCTCAGCTGGGATACCCACATGCCATGGAATGAATATGGTCAGAGAACAATTTGCAGGAGTTTGTTCTCACTTTCCACTATGTGGTTTCTGGAGATCAATCTCAGATCTTCAAGCTTGTTGAGACATCTTTCCAGGCCCAGGCCCTCAGATCATAGAATGGTACTGCATTTTCAGGAGAGGTGATTTAGAAACTGCCTCATAAAAGTCCTCAGCAATTTGTTTCCTTGAGGTTCCTAAATCTCATGAAGTTATAAATCAAGGTTAATCAGCACATTGAATACATCATGAAGGTGTTCTCATGCATGAGCATGTGGGCATGCATGATCCCAGGTGTGTGTGTGTGTGTGTGTGTGTGTGTGTGTGTGTGTGTGTGTGTGTGTGTAGGCTGGGATCAACCTCAGGTGTTGCTTATGGGGTGCCAACCACCTTGTGTTTTGTTTGGTTGGTTTTGGGTGGGTTTTTTAAATTTTGTTTTTGTTTGTTTTGTTATGATAGTTTTTTCATTTTTTGTTTTTGTTTTTTGAGACAGGGTTTCTCTGTGTAGCTTTGCGCTTTCCTGGAATTCACTTGGCAGCCCAGGCTGGCCTCGAACTCACAGAGATCCGCCTGCCTCTGCCTCCTGAGTGCTGGGATTAAAGGCGTGCGCCACCACCGCCTGGCATTTTTTTTTTTTTTTTTTTTTTTTTTTGAAGACAGCGATTTCTCTGTGTGCCCTGGCTGTTCTAGAACTCACTCTGTAGACCAGGCTGGCCATGAAACTCAGAGATCTGCCTGCCTCTGCCTCCCGAGTGCTGGGATTAAAGATGTGCTCCACACTACCTGGCTTTGTTTCTTTTCTCTTTTGAGACAGGGTCTCTCAGTTGTCAAGCAGGGCGGGCTGGCTTGCCGCTGTCCTTGGGGACCTCCTTTCTCCATGCGCCCAGCACTGGAACCACAAGCACCCCTCAAATGCAGAGCTTTTTTTGTTGTCTGTGGCGGGCGGGCTGATGTTAATCCCTAAGACCACCACCACAATTTAAAGCCAAATTTTGAAGCATGCTTTAATTAAATACTGGCCAGGTGGATGGGCTCTGGCAAGGTCTCTACCCAGGTTCCCAGGAAATGGCCCAAAATCAAGTATGGCAAGGACTTAAGGAAAACCCTGCCGGACGGTGGGTGGCACATGCCTTTAATCCAGCACTCGGGAGGCAGAGCCAGGCAGATCTCTGCAAGTTTTGAGGCCAGCCTGAGCTACAGAGTGAGTTCCAGGAAAGGTGCAAAGCTACACATCACAGCATTTCCCATCAGGGCCAAGCATACATCCTAACTTATTTCTTGCCTACGTCCCTCCTGCCCACATGTGATCAAGCTCATTCAGTGCAGGTGGGTCAACAAACTTGTTTAGGGGAGTGAAAGAAAACATGGGGCTTGTTATCTCCCCTAAACAAAGCCTCGGCATTTTCAGGAACTATCTGTCCTTGGGCAAGGGGCTTGCAGATCAGAGGCATTTTTGTTCCACGGATCTCTCAGGCATAGTAATAAAAACTTAAATGTAATTTTGGCTCTCACGTTGACTGGAACTCAATATGTAGCTCTGACTAGCCTAAAACTCACAGAGATTTACTTGCCTCTTTCTCCTGAGTGCTGGATTAAGGCTATGTATCTGTCATGCCTGGCAAAGGTTTTGTTTTGTTTTTCTTTCAACATCAGTTTTGGGGACTGAACTCAGAGGCCTCACGCTTGTATGACAAGCACTTTATTGAGGGACCATCCTCCAGCCCTCCTTGTAGATACTTCCTAAAGGTACATTTTTTTCTTATTTTAAAAAGAATGTGTGTCCTTGTAAAACAATGAGAAGCAAAGGAGAGAAGAAACCATGGAGAACAGCGCTGCCCGAAACCCGTGGCTCTTACATGGTGCTCCCGAGCTGGGGCCTCTGCACCCGAGCATTGGTGAGTTAAAAGACCCCGAAAAGTCTCTGAAAGCAAACCCCCTTTGAATCTTCTTCTCTCCTGTATCTTGTTCCTCTTCTCCCCCAAAATGAGTCACAGAAACAGAGTTCCTCTCCCCAAAAGGCTAGCCATAGAGCCAGAGCACCCGCTCCAAGCCAAGCCTAAAACCTAGACAAGGCACTGTCCTTTCTCCCTTGCAGGTGCTCATTCCAGAGAGACCCTGCTCCATTCCTAGGAGGAAGAAAATGCTAAAGTGGTCAGGAAGGATCTGAGCAGACTCCTTGCTGGGTTTCTCAACTCCGTCAGTAAACATTAGAGCTGTTGCTCAGTCCTTGTTTGCTTCTGCGTGTCCCTGCATTCCTCACCAACACCCTGATCAAGAAAGCAGTTTTCTGAAGGCTCCCATGTCAACAGGAAACAGATTTTTTTTAAAGTGTTCTTTCCTCTTGCTAATTTATTTTCTATTATGGGCTGCCGGTGTGTGAAGAAATGGATCAGAGCAGTACTTTCACATCTCAAGTTGTCACTTAACCTTGTATCATTAGCTTCTTATTGTGTTAGGAATTATACATAAAAATCAAGCCAGGCACCATGGTACATCCCTGTAATCCCAGAACTTGAGGGGCAGAGGCAGAAGGTCTCTGTGAGTTCAAGGCCAGCCTGGTCTATATAATGAGTTCCAGGCCAGCCAGGGCCACAATTGAGACCATCTGTCAAAACACAAACAACAGGGCTGGAGAGATGCCCAGAGGTTAAGAGCACTCACTGACTGTTGTTCTTCCAGAGGTCCAGAGTTCAATTCCCAGCAACCACATAGTGGGTCACAACCATCTGTAATGAGATCTAGTGCCCTCTTCTGGCTTACAGGAATACATGCAAGCAGAACACTGTAAACATAATAAATAAATAATTTAAAAAACAAAAATACAAACAACAATCATCTTCACCAGTTCATCACACAGCTCAGGGATGGTTGTAATATTATCTTTTGATTGTTCTCATTTTTATTTATGTTGCTTCAATTCTTTATCTTTATGAAATCAGAGCAAGGAAATATATTTGAAAATACTCATTTCAATATTCCTGCCAGTTTTCTTAAGCTGTAAGAAACAGAGTCAGGTGGTGGTGGTGGTGGTGGTGGCGGCGGTGGCGGCGGCGGGCGGCGGCGGCGGCGGCGGCGGCGGCGGCGGCGGCGGCGGCGGCGGCGCGGCGGCAGGGGCGGCACACGCCTTTAATCCCAGCACTCAGGGGAGACAGAGGCAGGTGGATCTCTGAGTTCGAGGCCAGCCTGCAAACCTGGTGTAGAGTGAGTTCCAGGACAGCCAGGGCTACACAGAGAAACCCTGCCTTGAAAAAACAAACAAGAAAAAGGAAGGAAGGAAGGAAGGAAGGAAGAGGAAGGAAGGAAGGAAAGGAAGGAAGGAAGGAAGGAAGGAAGGAAGGAAGGAAGGAAGGAAGGAAGGAAGAAAAAGGAAGAAAAAGAAAGAAAGAAAGAAAGAAAGAAAGAAAGAAAGAAAGAAAGAAAGAAAGAAAGAAAGAAAGAAAGAGAGTTATGGAGTTAAGGAACCTGACCTCGTCCAGTCTCCCTTGAGGACTACACCCTTCCCCTCTCTTCCACTAGAAGGCAGAGAGCTCCAGGCTAAGATGTGACAGCAGAGTCTAGAAAATGGCTACTGATGACTGAGAGAGAGGTAAGGGCCTTTCCTGAAGACAGCTCAGCACTGTGTCTCCTCTCTCCTCTCTCTCCTGGGGGTGGTCTCCAAACTGTGACCAAAGGACTTCCAGACCCTCTTTTGATTGCATTCTGCAAGAAAGGGAAGGGAAAGGAGAGTGGGCAGACAATTTTGCCTAGGGCAAATGAGCTGAGTGTTAGGCCCTCTGGATACACGCTGCTCTTGGCTCATGGGGAGCTGACCTGGATGGATTTGCTTGCTTTTCATCAGCTCAGCCCATCAATAAGAGACCAGAGAACAGAGGAAAGAATTCCAGTGTCCCATTTTCTGACTGGCCTTGCTTGAATGGTCTGGTTAATCCCACGGGGTGAGAATAAGACCACTACAATTTTTGAGCCAAATTTGAAGCAAGCTTTATTAAATACTGGCCAGGATGATAAACCCTGGCCAGGTCAATACCCAGGATTCCCAGAACATGGCATCAAATCACATTAGCTAGAGGCTTATAAGGGCAAAACCCACAAGGATGTTCTTCCCACCTTCGCCCAATCAGGGGCAAGCATACATCCTGCCTTACTTCCTGCCTACGTGTGATCAAGCACATCCTGTGCAGTTGGGGCAACCAGTCTTTTTTACAGAAGTGAATACACATGACTTGTTATCTCATATGAGCAACAGCCCCAGCATTCCAGGAAGTCATCTGTCCTTGGCAGGTGGGGCTCACAGGCTAGAGGCATCTTTGTTTTATAGATCCCTTGAGCACAGTGATTTAACCCTGAACCTAACATCAGCCCCCGCAGCCTGTGCCCTTCTTTTGAAGGCTCCTTCACTGTTCTGATGGCTCACTCTGCATTTTCTGCATTCATACAGGTTTCTTTCTCTGGCTGCCAGCAGGGGATTATGTAAAAACATTTTTATTACATTTATTTATTTTTTTGTAGGGGTGATACAGTGTGTATGTGGAGGTCAAAGGACAAATTTTGGGAGTTAGATCTCTCCTACCACTCTGTGGGTCCCGGGAATCACACTTAGGACATCAAGTGTGGCAACAGGTGCTTTTGTCCTCTAAAGCTGTCTGGCCAAGCCAGCCTAGGCCCCTGCACCTTCCTTTATCCCTCTCCCCAGTGTCTGACAGATTACGGGTTTAAGAACACAGCCACCACTCCACCCCCACCCACATATAAGGTTGCTCACACTTCAGACAGCAACTGCAACTCTGGGGTTCCCTCGGCTCTCCTCACTTTTGACCAGCTGGTAACAAATCTGGGGATTTCCTCGTCTTCCTCACAGAGAACTCAGTGTAGCCTGGGATGTTTGACCAGCAAGAGGATGCAAAACAGGACGTCTAAAGAAGAGGCCAGGAGGATCCCAGACACAATGCTTCCTTTTACTGAAGGGACCTGTGGTTCCCCTACCACATGAGCCTGTGACAATAAGCATGGTCCTGCCAACCGGGAAAGCTCATCTGAGCCACAGTGTCCTGTGGTGACATATTGTGTACCCTAATACAATTTGTCTGAAGATCAGAGGACAGAACAAACCACTAGAATAAACATAGATGCCAGGCAGTGGTGGCACATACTTATAATCCTAGCACCTGGGAGGCAGAGATCTGTCTGGATCTCTGTGAATTTAAAGCCACCCTGGACTACATGAGATTGACTCAGTCTAGGAGAGAAACCGCAAGGCAGTGGTGGCACATTCCTTTAATCCCAGTACTTGGGAATCACATGCCTTTAATCCCAGTACTTGGGAATCACATGCCTTTAATCCCAGTACTTGGAAATCACATGCCTTTAATCCCAACACTTGAGATTTCATGCCTTTGTTTGGGAAGCACACACGCCTTTAATCTCAGCGCTAAGAAGGAAGTGATGGCTGGGCGGAGAAAGGAATACAAGGCGTGAGGAGACAGGAACTAGAGCCTTTTCAGGCTGAGGAGTCCTAGGGGTAAGATATGGCAATGGCTTATTCCTTTATCTCTCTATCTTTCAGCACTTACCCCAATACCAGGTTCCAGGTTTTTTATTAGAAGACCGTTTAGCAACTCATGTAACAGTGTTCACATTTTATTTGGGTTTCATCACACAGCACCAATGATGGACTGTCCATGTAGTTGAACTTGATCTTTAATCCCACATCTGTCCCCAGAGGTAGGGCACTTATCATATGGCTCAAAGTCCCAACTCTAATCCTATGCTTAGACTTTCTGGAATGACTATTCCCCCTCCTGAGTGACCTAGAAGTTATGAGTCAGCTCCTTCTGCATAAACAATCCAATGTGGCCCAAGAAGCCTTTCCCTCAATTAAGACCCCATGGCCACTCAGAGAGTCCCAGGCTACTTTGTGCCAAAGCCATGGTGTGATGGTTTGTCTGTAGCCTCAGGACTCAGGAGGTAGCAGGAGGAGCAGAGAGAGAGAGGGTTCCTCTTGTCAAGCCTAAAGACCTGATTTTGACCTCTACAAGCCACGTGGTAGAAGAAGAGAACCAGGTAGCTTCCTGTCCTCTGACTTCCAAGGCATGGGAGCACACACACTAAGTAAATGTAATAAAATAAATTAGATAAATAAAACTTACGGGAGGAAAGAGGAAAGAACAAGGTGCGTGCCTTGTGTGCTTTCTGTAGTGAGCCATGAGTCCTCCAGCACCCACATAAAAGTCAGGCATTGCAGCAGGTGACTGTGACCCCAGCATTGCGGAGCAGAGCTGGCCAGATCTCTGGGTCTCTCCAGATTCAGTGAAGTCAATAAACAAGCAAGCATCACAGATGTCATTGTTTTCATTGTCGTGTCACATGAGTGTCATCAATCTTTCCCTATTAGAATATAAGCCCTTTGAGGCAGAGATTGTACACAAGTGTAGCCCTGTCCAAACGAAGGATGGAAGGCTTGGTGGCCCTTCACCCTCCCCACACATTCTGTGCCTCTAGAGCAGAGCAGGGAAATAGGTGCCCAGGGTCATGGTGCCCCGACATTGGAAGACTCCCCTTGTGGGTACCCACCTGGCTCACAATGACTTTCTCCACACCCAGACTCAAGCTCTCTTCCCAGGACACAGTTGATGGAGATACAAGCTCTGATTGCAGACAGTCCAGTGTCAGCAGAGACCTATCTTCAAAGGCATGAAGGACGCCATCAATTAGTGGTTTCAAGTGAGTTCCAGCCTGAATTCAGATCTCACGATCACAGAAAGGGATCCAGGTTCGAATGCAGAATGACGCCTCCTCATCCTTCCTCAGTCCCCAATCCTTACTGCTTATCTCCAGTCCTCAGCCTGAAGATCACAACAGCCTCTTTCTTCTGTCCCTGTTCCCTCTTTCAGCTCATGTCTCTTCTTTCCTTTAAAAATGATTTATTATCTTTTAGGTTATAATAGATTACATCATTTCTCCCTTTCTCTTTCTTCCCTCCAAGCTTCCCATATACTCCTCCCTGCTTTCTTTCAAATTCATGGCCTCTCCTTTCATTAGTTGTTTGTGTGTGTGTGTGTGTGTGTGTGTATTCCTAAATAAATACAACCTGCTCGATCTGCATACTGTCACGTGTTTGTATGTTTTCAGGGCTGACAGTTTGGTATCAGAAAACCAATCGGTGTGCTTGTCCCTGGGGAAGCTTACATGTTATAGCTCTTTCCCTTAGCCACCCCCTATAGGTAGAAGATAAGTCTCTGTTGCTGAAGACATGCACTTCTGACATTGGGCCCAGAGTCCCCTGAGCTGGATCTGACCTGAAATCCTGCTCCCTGAGGACTAGCTTTCATGGTGCTAGAAGACTCCATGCAAACTTCCAAAGGAGAGAGGCAGCCAACAGTCCTACACAGCTATGACACCTATAAACCACAACACTAACTAGAACAATAACACTAACGGTTAGCTCACATGCCTTGGCAGTACTAAACAGCCCTCTAATCAGACTTAAGACCCACTTAACAGGAGGGAAGCCATGCTGAATACCATGCTGAATACCATGCTGAAACTTAGCCAACTGCCCGGGGCTAGTGAAGTCATGGATCTTTGAGAACCTACAACCACCATTTACTAAATCAGCATAACTCCTAACTACACTCTAAATGTTTGTCCTTGTGCCCACAGAGAAGTGTGGTCCTCACCCCTCATCGAAGAATCTTCTCTTAACAGACTGAGACCACTATAGAAAACCACAACCAATCAAAATTCAGAGTTGTGGAGCCCAGTCCCAACTAGTACATCTACTTCTTAATTCATCACAGCTCAAGGTCTCAGAACTAGGCTGGGAGTGATGGACAGAGAGCTGGTGGAGTAAGAAACATAGGCAACACTGAGTGAATAAATACAGGCTGTGTGTACAGTAGGGACCTGGTATATCAGCACCAGACCTTCCTTCTTCTATCTCTGTAGTACTATGTTATTCATGGTTTGCATATCATTACCATATTCATGCTTGGCTCTTGCAGAAATCCTGGAGACATGTGTGAAGTAGCACTTATACCAAATAATACACCAGGGTAGACAATCACATTCAGACATGGCATTCCCAGCAGCACATGCCATGTGCCCTGCTTGAAGAGCTTCATTAAGGCAGACCGGAGCAGAGAGCTCAGTCCAGTGCCCCCTCCACTGGGTGGCCCTCCACAATCACTGACCAGACTCTAGGTTACCCAGTGGATTGTCCTTGCCTGAGCCCTTACCCCATCCTGAATGTTTTTTTCTGGGTTCTTCCTGAACTCAGCTATGCCACCAAGCTCTGCCGGGACCTTGTTATTTTCACAACTGTAAGGGCAAACTCCCAGAGCAAAGGGAAGATTTGGTGAAGAGGTTATGCCTAATGCCCTTAGCTGCTGCCAGTCCAGCTTCCCAGAGGCAAAATCCCAGCCTCCACTGAGATGGCAACATTGGTCAGATGTGGCCAATCCTGGCTCCCCGCAAAGGAACCTTCCTTGGCAAGCGGCTCCATGCCACTGCCAACTCTGTCCCCTTAGGTTAGGGAGCACCTTGGGCTGGCTTTGGGCTCTGAGCCAGGAAAGGTCCCTGAACCATCAGCTCCAGAAAGGGGATTCAGCCCCAACAGCACTGTGGAGAGATCTCTGAAATGCTCCTTATAACACTCCCCCTCCCCACCCTCAGGGCAGGGTTCTACCATCTGTGCTAATCACAAGACAGGATTTGTGAAAGGACCCAGGGGGCAGGGCTAGTCTTGGGATGTGTGCTGGAGGGGAGGGGAGAGAGGAGGATGTAGGGATCTGAGACAAAGGGAGAAGCAGTGAGTGAGTGTCTCTTGTGTCCTAGAGGCCTCATGACACCCTCTCCAAACCTTCCAAGAAAGCTGAGGGTGTCTCCAGTTCACACTACAAGCTCACTTCCACTCTTACAACCATCTCTGCCCACCTGACTGAAGGGTTCACAACACGCGCCCCCCCCCCACGGTCACATTTACCAGGCGGACACTTCCGCCTAGCCAATTCCGGTCAGGCCGGACACCTCCGCCTAGCAAGTTCCGGCCAAGGCATCTCGCATGACCAGAATCCGTGACGTTACATGGCTACGTAAGCGTGCAATGTGACCATGTGGTCTACGCACACGCGTGGAGTAGTGACGAGACCTGGCCACACCCCCAGCTGGTTTTTAAAGCAGAGCGCCATATTCCTGGTTCTCTCTCTTCTCTCCTCTTCCTCTTCTCCACGCACGTGTCTCTCCCACAGGCCTGCGCACTATCTATCCCTGTATTTCTAATAAACTCTTTTTTTTTTTTTTTTTGGTTTTCCGAGACAGGGTTTCTCTGTGTAGCTTTGCGCCTTTTCCTGGAGCTCACTTGGTAGCCCAGGCTGGCCTCGAACTCACAGAGATCCGCCTGGCTCTGCCTCCCGAGTGCTGGGATTAAAGGCGTGCGCCACCACCGCCCGGCTCTAATAAACTCTTATAAGCGGATTCTGTCGTGTTTCGTGACGTTTCCTTGCAGGGTAAGAACACAACGCAGCTAAATAACTAACACTGACCTCTGACCTCAGTGTGACATCAGAGGTTCCCCTTCCAGGTCCCCCTCCAGCTTTCCCACCCTTCATGCCTGACCCCACTCTCCTAAGCCTCTGGGTCTCTACCAAAAGCTCTAGACCAAACTGGCACTTCTACGTCCTTGGCTGTGCAAGGAGTATCCCCAGAAGGCTAGAGGCACCTTCTGTGGCCCAGGGCTTAGAGAGCAACCTCAAAGACTCCCCTGACACACCCACCCTCTCCGGGCCAAAGAGCTGGTATGATGTTGATTTCCACATAAATAACTCATTATTTTATGCTCCAGACCAGAAAGCCCCACACGTGGAGTTAATTTCCATCCTGACAGAGGGCCAGTACCAGCCAGAATTGGGAGGCTTGCTCAATACCCCCTGGGCACTGCTGTTTCCATCACAGGGTTAATTAGTCCCAAGAGCCCTGGTCCAGGGAGGCTGCTCAGCCCGGGAGGCCGGAGACTCAGATGACAAATCTGTTTCTGTCTATGATTGTATGTCCACCAGACAAGGACTGTGCCCCCCCTTCTAGTTTCCCCATCTGCAAAATGTGATCACAGCGAACCCCTGTGATCTCCAAAGTATTTCCCAGGCTTGAGGTTCCCATGACATCCTGTGACTTCCCAGCAAGCAGCCTACTACAGACCAGGAGGACCTTCCAAGTCAGTTGTGACATTTTAGTCATCTGATCTGCAGCATTGCTTAGTAGCACTGGAAGGTAGTCCTTGACACCCTATGACTCTGATGACCAACTATACATTCTAAGGCATCTTTTGACATTTATAAGAACTCATGATACCTTGTGACATTCTTTGACATTCCAAAGCATCTTATGACATTCCTCCACATTCGCCTTCCCTTTGTGCCATTCTAGCCATGGTGTTCCGTGGCATTCTGTGACATTCTACATTCCTACCATGTGGATTTGTTCTGCTTCCAAGGGGCCTCCAGGACATGACAGAAACAACTGTCTCTCTACTCCATGCACCCTGCATCTCCCCCATCCAAGGCCCATGACTTCTGTGGGTAGACAGCCTTGAGCTTGGTTATGCAGGTTCTTGGGGGTGCTTTGACGGCCAGTCTCTCTAGCAATAGGAATCTCCTGTTTTGCACCTGAAGAAACCCACCCTTTGCCCCTCACTGCCTCTAAAACAGTTCAATGAATGGTTCCTTCCTTTAGGATAAATGGGGAGGGGGTGTCCTCCAGAGCAATAGTTTAAGCATACCAGATATTTTAAATTCTTTGGTCTAAGGGAATGGCAATCTTATGTGGTTTGACCAAGTATAAGACAAAGGAGCTGGGTCCAAAAGTCAGACAGCCCCAGGGACAAACAGATTGTGATCTGTTAGTTGTAGACCCCATACCTCCCTGGCTGTGGCCACAAACGCAGAGGGATGAAGATAAGGTCGCAGAGGGTGCAGTGAGGCAGGGCAGCAAGTTCTCCAAGGCAGCGGCCAGAACACGAGGAAGACTTCAGGGTTTTCCTCCCCTAGGGGAGCAGTGCAAAACAGCTGTGAAAAAGAGGAACTGGGTTTGGGGCTCAGGCCCACTTCCTCCTCCCTGTGGCTTCTCAAGAACAGGATTCTCTTCTGTGGGCCTCAGCTCTTCCATCTATCAAATGGGTAGCAGATGGGTCACCTAGCTTTGCTATGCTGGGCTTCTCAGCTGAGGGAAACAGGTAATCTTGATGTTTGAGTGTGCCATCATAGTGGGTAAAGCCCACTGGTGAATAGGTTAAAACTTAAGGGGCTGGGGACTAGTCAAACCTGACTAAATGCTGTGCTCTGAGTAGCCAAGTAAAACAGTATAAGGATCTCTTCCATTGCATTTCAGGAGAGCAGTACCAAGGTTCTCTACCCAGAGGTACAGACAGACAGGACCTACCTGTCTGCACCCTCTCTACTCCTCCCAGCACCCACCCACCCCCAACCCCGTGGCCCTTGAATAGCAAGAAGGACCTGAGTCCTTGCAGAAACCTTAAGAGACTTCGCCCCCTAGTGACCAAGATCTGTCATTGCCGCTCAGGGCTCCTAGCCCTGGAAGGTGGCCAGTTCTTGTTGACTTGCTGGTTGGCCTCTGAAGGGAAAACCCTAGAGACTAGAGTTTGGGAAGAAGATGACTAATGATGAGGCAAGGTTTGAGGGCTGGAGGCTGTTGAGGATGCCTCATTAATTGCACATGAACAAATATTAAGCACCTACTGTGTGCCAGTGGCTGGGCTTTGGGATCCAGTGTTAAACAAGACAGAGTCCTTTCTTACAAAGGAGGTCACACAGTCCAAGGCTTGTTGGCTGGCTGAGGCCCTACTGTGTGCCATGGTTTTAACTCCTGATACTCTTCACAACAACCATGAGAAGTGAAAATTATTTGCATTTTACAGGGAGGGAAACTGAGGCTCTTGGGGATTAAAAATCGGGGCTTCAATTCTGACTTAGATCTAGATGATTTCAGAGTTGTACATCTCATAAGCCTGTGGTAGTCACCTCCTTTGGAAAGGGACAGTGAAGTACCTGGTGGGTTAAAGGTCAAGGTGCTGAGTTCCTGCCCTTCTCACAGCAGAGGGCCAGACGCTGTCTGGAGACAGGAGCTGAGATCACGAGAGCCAGGATCACGGCATTGCTGTCATTGTCATGACCTTCCCTGGAGACTGCTGGGACCAGTCCTGTGGGACCCCACCGTCATTCCAGGTCTGGAAAGAGTTTGACACAACTCTGAGCATAGCTGCTGCTTGGCTGCTCTCCTCTGTTACCTGCACAGCAGGAGCAGAGCTTTTTCTTCACATTTGCTCTGCTTCCAGGTGAGGCCACACCATGGCTGGTGCCAGCTCTTAAATAGTGGCAGTGGCAGGCCATGCCCTGAGGGGACACCAGACCCATGCTGGGCTGTGGGGACGCAGTGGCAGTGAGCCTGAAGTCAGGACTCTGTGGGGAAGCATCATGTCACCTGGAAGGGCTGATGGGACATAGATGACTGCTAGTGACCCTGGAGGGAGTTGTTCATGACTGAGCTGAGGACATTTTATACAGTGCTTCTGAGTGACCATGTGTGTGTGTGTGTGAACAGGTAAGGTTGTGGGTGATTGACACGGAGTGCTACTTGGTGATTTGGAAACTCACTGTGGGTAGGTGACTTTGTATATGCTGGGCTGATACGGGACAACAGAGCTGGCTGTGCAGGGTGACATTTTCTATAACTTTGGCTATGCTGATGAGCGGGGAGAGGGCCTAATTGCACAAGTGGTCTTGGAAAATAAGAGGCCAGAAAACCTCACAGCTCCCAGAGCCCACCAGGAGTGCCCCTCCTTCCCCAGGTAGCTTGGGTCCCTCTCTCCTGATCTCCCTACCATACCTTCTAGTATTGTACGTGCGTGCGTGCGTGCGTGCGTGCGTGCGTGCGTGTGTGTGTGTGTGTGTGTGTGTGTGTGTGTTACTAGGGATGGACCCATGGTTTTGCACATACTGCACTGCCGCTCTTCTCACTGAGCACCATTTCAACTCTCCAGTTTTAAAAGGGAGAACAAGTGGCTAGGGATGCAGCTCTGGTGGGGCCTCACCTAGCATACTTGAAGCCCTGGTTGGATCCCCAGCACCACATGGCATAGCGGCTCATGGCTATAATCCCATCACTCTGGAGGGGGAAGCAGGAGGATCAGAAGTTCAGTGTCAACGGGAGGCAGCAAGATTGTGAGAGCTGGAGAATAGAGACAAGTCCTGTGAAATGTTGTCTTCCAGACACCATGTGCCTGAAATAGTCACACAGCAGCTGTGGCTACTGCACACACACAGAACAAAACAAAAAACCCAACCTGCAGGTAGGTTGGGGACTGGTTGGATGTGAATATGTTCACAATACAATGTATATATGTATGAGATTGCCAAAAATGAAAGAAAAATGAAGTTCAAGGTCATCCTTGGCTACAGATGAGTTCAAGGCCAAGTCCAGGATACATCTCAAAACATATAATATAAAGTAATAATAATAAATAAGATAACATGCACCTATTATCTGTATCCTTTGGGAAGGAATTGAAGCAGTGCTGGAGCGATGCTCAGTGGTTAAAGATTGCAGAGGACCTTAGTTCAGTTCCCAGTGCACACATGGCAGCTTACAACCGTCTAACTCCAGTTCCAGGGGAACTGACGCCCTCTTCTGGCTCCACAGGCACCAGGCAGGCAAGTGTACATGTATGCACATTCAGGCAAACACACATACAAATGAGTAAATCTAAATCAAGTTTTTAAAGAACTGAAACAAATGTGAGCAGTTGTTTGTCCTAGGCTAAATGGTCCAACCATGTGTGACTCTTACACTCTTCCTTTGATAATCCTGATTTTTTTCTTTGCATTGCTGGGGATAAAAACCATAGCCATCAATCACATGCTAGACAGGCACTCTACCACTGAGTTCCATATCCAGCTGCCTTTCAAACTCTCAAAATTATTTCAGAAAGTAATACATGGCAGAATGTATTATCTACCAAGCTAGTGTTGTCTTGTCAGGTACTGGGCTTCCCACAGATTGGGCACTGGGTGTTCACTATCAGATGAGACACTTCAGCCTCTTGCATTTTATAACTAGGACAACTCAGGCTCAGAATATTTTATTAACCTGTCATCCAGTACCAGTTAGTGAGTGGTGGAACCAGGATTCAAACCCAGCTCTACCTACCTAAGAGATATTCTTAGAGATGTAAATAATACATGCCTTCTGTCTCTTCCACTTCTCCTAAGCATTTCTACTTTTTAAAAAAGATTGGTCAATAAAAATAATAGAGTAGACGGGCAGTGGTGGTGCACATCCTTAGTCTCAGCACTCAGGAGGCAGAGGCAGGAGGATCTCTGAGTTCAAGGCCAGCTTGGTCTACACAGTAAGTTCCAGGACAGCCAAGACTACACAGAGAAACCCTGTCTCAAAAAAACAATAAATAAAATAATAGATTATAAAAACCTCCCTAGGAGTAACTAGCATTTTTGGTTGATCCTGGACACTTCCAGACATTAAAAGTAATTTAAATTATATTTGTGTGTTCATACATATATGTGTGCATGTGTGTGCATGCACACATGTGTATCTATGTGTGCAAGTGTGTGTGTGTGGTGTGTGTGTGCTCTCAGAGGTCAGAGAACAGTTTGTAGGAGTTGGTTCTCTCTATCTACTCAGGCTTGGTGGCAAGCATCTTTACCCAATAAGCCATCTCAGTGTCTGTGTATATAAGTGTGTGTTTTACAGTGTCACAGATGTTAACATATATCATGGCCTAGAAATGGGGATAGAGGTTGCTTGCTTATTCTGTCTTCCAGAGCCCATAGCCTCCAAGAAAACCAGACGGACAGAAGCTAGACTGCACTAAGACTTAGTCCTGGAATCACATGCTATCATTGCACCATATTCTACTGGCCATGGTGTCAGCTCTGACTCAGTGTAGGAGTTGTCTGTAGAGCAGAGTATGAGGTTTGGGCTTACCAGAAGCTGACTAGTCAGCCAGCCACAGCGGCTTCCCACATGTGGGGCACATACAGTGCCTATATCAGTCAATGGCAGCTCAGCAGTGCCTGCATTTCTCACTGGTTGGAGCCTGTTCCCACAAGCACAGCTTCAGGGGCGCCTACACTGGGCCATGTTACCACACAGGCACCCGGGCTTCAGGGAAGCAGGTGAGGGTGCCATGTGTGGAGGTCAGAGGACAACTTTCAGGAGTTGGTTCCCTCCTTCCATGGAGTGGGTCCCCGGGCTGGCGCTCAGTCATCAAGCTTGGTGGTAAGTGCAACTTGACTGTCTCACATCTCTTTCTGTGTCTATTTTGCTCACAATTGTGTCCCACTAGGAGATGACATTCCCTAGCCCACTATTTCAGAAGTCATATTCAAAATTAAGAAAAAGCCCACATTAGTAATTTTCAAAATGCTAAGCCCATTTACACACAGAACTTTGCCGGGCGGCAGCACAGGTGGGAATATCTGGTACATAGTTTTCATTGCATTTACTTCTCAGTGCTCTGGAGGCACACCCAGATCTACTACTGACAATGTGGTGCAGTGCCCCCCTTTTAACTTGTTTTAATTGAATTTTTTCTATATATTTTGATTCTCCCCACCCCCTTCCCACCCCTACTTTATTTTCATTTTTCTTCTCTCTTACACACACACACACACACACACACACACACACACAAACTTCACAAACATACAAAAATAGAAATAAAAATAAATAAACAAAAGACTAATAAGACAAAAAAAAAAAAAGGCCCAAGTAAAGCAAAATGAGACAAGAAGTCTACAAAACGCCAGTGAGTTCACTTTGTGTTGACCAACTACTCATGTGGGATGTTTCCTTGTTCAAGGGTGCTGCCAAACCCCACAGTCCAGATCTGCCACATGCTGCCATCGTCTCCTCTAAATGACATTCTACCTGCTTCTGAATACTTTTGTGCTGTCTCCAGTGCTACTAATCTTATAAAACAGATTTTAGAAGTCAGGTTGCTGGAGTGTAGAATATAATTTACATCTTGACAGCAACTGTTAAAGCATACTCTCTCTGTGATATGATTCACATTCCAACCAACAGTTGCATGTGGATGGGCTCATACCCCACCTCTTCCCCATTGCTGAAGAGTATGTGTTTTGCTTATAATAAATTTGTTCAACAAGTTATAGTTTTTCATATCTTTGTTACTAAAGGGATTAAGCTTTATTCATTTGTTCCATTTGTAGCATCCTTTTGAAATAGCTGTGTTGCACAAATCCTAATTGGTCTTAATAAAAACCTGGAGCCAGATATCAGGGTAAATGCTGAAAGATCAGAGAATCAGAGCAGCTAGCCACTAGAAAGACTTCTTACCTCTAGGAATCCTCAGACTGAAGGGACTGAGCTCCTGTCTCCTCCCACCTTATATCCCTTTCTCCACCCAGCCTTATCACTTCCTGTCTCAGCCTCCCTAGTGCTGGGATTAAAGGAGTATACCTCCCAAGTACTGGGAGCAAAGGCATGAGATCCCAAGTGCTGGGATTAAAGGTGTGTGCCACCACTGTTGGGCCTCTATGGCTAACTAGAGGCTGGCTTTGCCCTCTGATCTTCAGGCAAGCTTTATTTGTTAGAGCATACACAAAATATCACTACACAGCCTACCATATTTTCTAGCTTGTATCACTATTGAGTGGCTGTTTGATACCCCCCATGGGTGCTGTTATTTTTTGTTTTTTATTTGTGGGAACTCTTTATATGTTACAGATATTAATTTCAATCTATAGCATAATACATTGATAAGTATTTCTAATGAGTTTATTTGCCTTTTAGGTTTGACTCCTTTCACTGCATGGAGTCTAATTATTATTATTATATATATATTTTTTTTTTTTTTGGTTTTTTCGAGACAGGGTTTCTCTGCGTAGTTTTGCGCCTTTCCTGGAGCTCACTTGGTAGTCCAGGCTGGCTTCGAACTCACAGCGATCCGCCTGGCTCTGCCTCCCGAGTGCTGGGATTAAAGGCGTGTGCCACCACCGCCCGGCATCTAATTATTTTTTATATAGTTTGATTGTTGATCATTTTCTTGGTATCTTCTGGGCTAGGTGTCTTTCTTATATAAGCCCTTCATGGAACAAAATCTCTTTCAGCAACACCAAGTCTTGCTTTTTGAATATTGCCTGATACTGCAAGTAACTTAAGGTCTATAGTCTTCATTGAACCCAGTCCCCCCCTCCTGACATGGGGAAGTGCAACCTCCCAGAAGGTAAAGACAGGCTGGAGCCTCCCCTCACTTCTCACAGCACACACTGATGCATTTGGAACAAAACAAGCTGAACTCCAAGCAGTTCCCCTTGGAGAGGGAACAGATTCTTCATAAGCCCAGGGGCGCCTAGGAGGAGCAACTTGCTGACCAGGTCTACCTCAAACTGCAGAATCACCCCCCTGAAAATTCCTGCAAATGCACCAAGAAGTGCACAGATCTACACACCCGAATGGACACACACCCAGGTGCCCATTTTCACAAGTGTTCCCATGTGCACATGTAAAGATGCTCACACTAAGCATATGCACACATATTTGGGCACAAATACGTGCATGTGTGTATACAAAGGCTGCAGTCAGGTCCACCAAAGAACTGCAGCGTTCCCCGTACACAGACATTCCCCAACACGCACATATGCACTGGCTCAGTCAGGCCCAGCAGGAAATGGGGCCACACTCAAGCAAGGGCCAAGTGACCGAGGAGAGAGCAGGCTAAGGAAACCAGATGTCTTTGATGAAGCTGGGATTAGCAGTGGCTCAAGGCAGCCCTTTCTCAGAACGACTAGGAGGTTGGCAGATGTGCTCCTCCGGGTGGGCCCGGGCACTACAGAGATGCCTGCAGGTGTGCAGTATCAGGCTGGTGCGGCCTGCCAAGTGCCCAGTGCGCTTCTACCCACATACACATGAGTACATAGCACTGAGCCTCACGCACACAGCCCCACCGTGCCAGCACCATACGTACACGTTTCCAAGCAGGGCCTGAAGCAATGTGCAGGGCAGCCTAGCTAAGCTCCTTCCTTCCCCTTCCCCCTCCGTCCCCTCCCCACAACCAGCCCAGAGCCTGCTCCTGAGCTGAGCTCTTTGTTACACTCGCTAAAGACCAAATCACAGCAGGACAATGGGGTTGCAGGGCCAGCACAAATCACCATCACCAGCTCTTCAGGAGCCTCAACTGCTTGAGTGACAGCTGAATCAGATCCGGATGGGGCGGGGCGGGGCGCGGGGAGGGTGGGGAGGCTGGGGGAGGCTCTCCTTCAGGCAAGCCCCCAGCTGCAGAGCAGGGAGGTCTCCTTTTGGCTTCCACTTCTGCAGACCCCTCCCCCCACTTCCCACCCACTCTCCTAAGAGGCACCGGGCCTTCAGGGCCTGGCAGCTGGGTCTCCCTCTCTCCAATTGCAGTCTAACTTCCTACCCACCGGTACACCCCAGCTTCTTTGCATTTTACCTTCCTCAGGCATCACTTTCAAGGTCCTGTCCTGGCCTCCTCTTTTCTGGTGTGCTCTCTCCCGGAGGCCAACTCCTCCTACCTTGGAGGAGCCTTTCTGCAATGTGAATCAGTTTTTCTCCTGCTTAAGAACCTTCAGCGGCTCCCCACACCCTCTTCAGATAGTCTGAGCTCTGCCTCCAGCACGAGGCACCATCTGACCACTGGCCGCATTCCCAGCCTCCCCTGGCTCAACCAGAACACCATTCTAACTCGGAAGGTCCCAGGCTCCTGTGGGCCTTTGCAATGCAGCTCTCTGCTGGGAACCTTTTCCCACTGCTTCCCTGGGACTCTTGAGACAGTGAGGCAAGTGTGGGAGCCCAGCTGGGAGCCCAGCTCCCACATTTTATGACAGGGTACTTTTGAGGAGAGTGGGATGAGATACTACATAGAAGGATACAGGGGAGAGAAACAGATAGAAACACAGGATAGCCTCAGGAGGGCCTGGATCATAATCCACTGGCCCCTTCTGTCTGAGGCTATTTAAATGAATGCCAAGGCGTGGAGCAAAAGACCTCCCCCCAGCACCTGGTAACCAGACACATGGTGAAACAATCCTCTAATCAAGCTCAGCTCTCACTAGGAAACCTTCATGGGCCTCCATAACTCCCCCTTTTTGATATAATAAAGCCACCCCTCCCACCCCCACTCCCACCTCCACCCCTGAACCCTTCAGATAGACTGTACCTGTCTTAGGTCATTCTTGATTAATTTTACATACTTATATTCAGGTGTCAAGTTGAAAGTTACTGGTCTTTGGCTACCAGCCTCTGGCAAGAGGGGTTACAGAGCCCAACTCAGCTCTGGCTCAGGTCCCTACTAAGAGCTTGCAAACATCCACAGCAATCTCCATAGCTGCCACACCTCCCAGTAAAGGAGTAGAGGATGATAAAGATGGAATATTCTTTTTGGAATGGGTCTAAGGTGGTTACAACAGTCTTAGCTGCACTAAGCCCTTTTCTTGGATCAAAAACTCTCTCCTAACAGATGTTCAATAAATTTTCAAGAGACTATTTTGATTCCCAAGAGAAAACAGTCATTTCAAATCACTTCAAAATATCGACTCAAGTAAACAAAAACCCAAACTAATTATAAAGAGACATTTACAAACTGACTCGATTGTGGGAGGCTTATACCTTTATGGGAGGCCTACCTGTTTTTCTAAACAAAAACAGGAGTGGAAACTTCTAGGAAGAAGACAGACCCCCCCCCCATTTATGACATCTTCACTTAAGTTTTCCAGGGGCTACTGAGACCATAAAATTATATTTTAATCTATCATAAAAATATTCAAATATATCTGAAGGTAAAAGAGTAATAGAAACTTCAAGATGCCTCTAATTTGATTGATTTGGTTTATTCTTTAAAAATTAATGTTACCTAATTTGTCCAGACTAGACAGATATTAATGAAGTAATAAAAACAATTCTAATATGAAATCACTATATACTTTTTACAAACTTACATTCAACATTTACATTTTTTACATTCAGTGTTTACACTTCTTGCATTCAATATTTATACTTCTTGCATTCAATATTTATACTTTTTACATGTTTAATTCAAAAGGAAACTCTATAGAACTATTTTACAAACTTTAGCACATATCTAGAAGAGATTTCTTAACATCACTATGCATATTTACAGCTAACATGAATATCATTATACTTATTTATACTTCTTACAAACTTACATTGACTACTTTATAAACCTTAGCAAACATCTAGAAGAGATCTCTTAACAGAACAAACTTACATTCAAAAGCAAACTCTATAGAAAACACCTAAAAAAGATTTAACAGAACTATTATATTTTCTTTCAAGACAGAAAGTACACAAATCATTTCAAAAGCTTGGAGTTTATAGTCAGCTTTGATATCATTCTGAAAGTTTTCTTGAGAGTTTGAAGTCAGAGCCTAATTCATCAGCAGCTCTAAGCTTGACTGAGGGTAAAATCCCCTCTTCTTAATTTTTTAAAGTTGCTTTTTAAGATTACTATGAACATTTTTAATGATGCCAGTGTTTCTCTCTCGTGCATTTCAAGCACAACCCAAGTTTCTTATTTTTTATTTGCCCATAAGTTTTTTTCTTTTTTCACACCCAAAGCAATTTCCCAGTGTGTGGTCCTCTTTCCCTAGTTTTCTAGAGGGTTTCAAAGTGACTTGTTGAAAAACAGTATTAGCATTTTAATTGCTTCCTGACAGGCAAACTGTTCACCTGTTCCTAGTTCTCAAGAGGCAACCTAGCAAAGCTTGTGGAAAAAAATAGCATTTTGAGCTGAAAAAAACAGAGTTTTGGGGCAGTGTAGTACTGGCATGTCTGTTACAGACTTCATTTCCCAAACTGCCTTTCTCTATATCATCACACTGTTATAAACTACATTACAGACTACCTTTCCCAAGCTGCCTTTCTCTATATTGTCATGCTGTTACAAACAAACTACATTTCCCATGCTGCCTTTCTGGGTCCTGGAGAACACTTCCATTCACATGGTCTGTATTCAAGCTTTTGCTTTCACCACAGGAGGTTTTTGAGTCAAGATTTTGCTCTTTTACCATGGGAACTTCCTGTTCTCCCTGAGCTAGCATTGATAGGTGTGTTTCCTTCACCTGACACTTTCCTCAGAGTGAGCCATGCCCTCCTGTGTGCACTCACAGATTGGCACTAGTTTCCCACCTTACCAGGTCAGTAAAAGAAAATGAAAGTACTTAAAATAAAAGCCTTTTCAGAGAGATTTTCCCCACCCCCCGATAGATCTTCTGCTTGGCCCTTCTCCAAGATGCAGAGTCCCTGATGCCTTAGATCAGGTTCTCTGCTAACTATTTTCTCTTCTGGGGGTAGGAGCTTGAGTCCCTGATGTAGGAACTTAGACCTTGCTTCCCTCATTGCAGAGAGGATTTCAAAGCCTCCATGGCTGCCTTCACATCTGCAGCCCCTCGCTGGGTCCCACACTGCCTCTGCTGCGGCTCCACCCTGGGGAAGCTGTCCCTGCTTGGCTTTCCGCCTGCACTTTCTTGGGCATGGGCTCTGGCGACAGGGGATTCTGGCTGCCATTTTTCTAATACTGGTTTAAAGGAGAGATCAGACTAGCAGAGAGAATTTGTCCTGTTCCAAGAGGTGGTTTGTTTTTTCTAGAGCAATTACAGGTGATTTCCCATACTGATGGATGTTATTTCCAAGTGAATCTAACTTTTGCCATTACAGAAAGAGAAAAAAATCTGAGAAGAGAAGACCTGAAAAGCTCTCAATGTTTTAGAGAAAGATTACTAAGTTTTCCCAAAGTAGCTTTCAGTTTTTAAGAGAAAGATTACTAAGCTTTTTCTAAGAAAGCTTTCAGTTTTTGAGAAAAAAAATTACTAAGTCTTCCCCAAGATTTCCATTCCCTAAACTTGGCTTTATGGCCAAGGAAACTAATTCTGATGGTATGATGTTATCATACAGTAACAATGTCAGCGGAGTTTTATTTTACTTACATCCACCTCAGGGAAAATTCTTTCCTCTGCCTCTCAGGACTTAAATCTAAGATGTTCACAGACCAAAAGCTTCCACAGGAATCCTTTTCTGCCCATTTTTCTCATCTTTGATAGACTTTTCTCTGATTCTTCCCCAGGAGTTTGTGTTGATGGCCCTATAGTTGGAAAACAAGGACATAGTTCCACTGTCTTGTTACTTTTCTTACCCTAAGTTTTTTCTTAGACTATATTCCTATATTCTACCTTATATTTTTTACTTCTTACCCTAAGTATTTTTCTACACTATAGTCCTACATTCTACCTTATATTTTACCTTAATTTTTATAGATAGAAATTAAGAGAGAGAAAAAAGAAAGAAACCTAGATAGAGAGAAATATTCACTGCAGCCTCACTCACTTTTAACTTCAGCATTCAGCTGCTTGACTTTCATTCTTGAGAATAAAATTATCATTGCCTTTATTTTTAATTCCTTATTAGGCATGCCCCCTTATACCCACAATGCCCCCTCCCTCTTTTTACCAAATCCCCTGTCCCTGTTCCTGGAGCCATTTGTGGGAGCCCATCTGGGAGACCAGCTCCCACATTTTACAACAGGTACTCTTTAGGAGAGTTAGATAAGAGATACTACATAAAAGGATAGAGTGGAGAGAAACAGAGACACAGGATAGCCTTGAGAGGACCTGGATCATAATCCATTGTCCCCCTTCTGTCTCTTCTAGAGGGCTATTTATAGGAATGCCAAGGGGTGGAGCAAAAGACTTCTCCCTAGCACAGCCAAGTACAGACCCTTTCCAATCACCTGATAACCACACAAATGCTGAAGCAATCCTCTAATGTAGCCCTGCTGAGTAAAGCAAGCTCAGATCTCAATAGAAAACCTTTGTGGGCCTCCACAGGCAAGATTGGGTGTTTTCCTGTCTTCCAACCATTGTGGGTCATGTTCGTGTAAAATACAATAAGATGAGCTGCTAGAGAATAAAAAGTGAAGTTAATACAATAAGTCTCACCCACCTGAGACCAGTATAGCCGTTTTCTGTGGCATCAACCCCTCCCTCTCTACAGGAACCAGTGTTTAATCAGGAGAGATGGAAGCAGGACTGATGAAACATCTGTGTGTACATTTGGTGTCTTCATCATTGTCCAAACTGTAAAGGACTTACATAGCCTTCATGGTGGGCAGGTATATGGTACTGTCTCCACATACACTGTCTTAATATGCCATGGCAACAACTACAGACTCGCACAATGTGGACATGTCTCCAGTGCATTGTACCAAGTGAAACACAGTCAGGAAGAACCCCAGTTACACCTCTGAAGACCCCTCCATCTCCTTCCCACCCACTTCCCCTTAGGGCAATGGGCCCTTAGGACTTGAGGCCTTTCACTTAAGCCCCCAAACCCAAAAATCTAAAGTCTAAGTGCTCCCAAATCAGGGGAAATTTTAAGACCTGACTTCATGTCATGGGTCATAGACAAAAGACAGGCATGCCAAAAACATCCTGTAAAATTGATCCCATACCCAAGGTTTCTCATTATATAAATGCAAAATATTCCCAATCTGAAAAGTTCCAAAATACCTTTGGCCCTAAGTACTTCAGGTAAGAGGTACTCAGCTTATATTAACATCAGGGGTGGGGGTGGGATGGAAACAGGTTGATGCAGGCAAGAAGTTAGGTGTGGGTGATAGGTACCTGGCCCTCGATTTGCTGGGGGTTGCATGACACTCCATCATCAAGCACTAGCTCTCCACTCTCTTCCCCCTGGGTTACTTCCATTCTACATTTCCTGTCTATGATGTGACCATTCTTGGTCTCTTACCTGAATGAAACCATATGATGATGACCCTTTCACGGGCAACTTCTTTCATTTAACACAATGTTTTCAAGGGTCATATATAAGAGTAACATGACTTCACTCTTTTTTAAGGCTAATTATTATTCTACAATGTGTATAGACCACACTGTGTGTATCCATTTTCCTGTCCAGGGTCATCTGGATGGTTTCTACATTATGGATACTGTGAATAATGCTGCTGTGAACACTGGTGACAAATACAGTCCCAATTCTTCAAAATTCAGTGAACAACAACAAAAAACAAGACACCTGTCAATTTGCTAAGCAATTACTCTCAAGTTCATTGTCCATCGCCCTAGAACAACACAGTACATCCTGGTTCTGCCTTCCCTTAACCTATAGAGTGGATCTCCTCTCCTTTCCGGGCGCCTTGGGCAGTGTCACATCTGCTGGTGTGGCCTGTTCAGAACCCATCACTCCCAAGCAGGAAGAGTTCTGGGTGAGGCCAGGGAGGAGGGACAGCTCAGGGCAAGCCTCTCAAGTCTGATGAACCAGACAGATGAGGGGCCTCTGAGCCTACCAACTGCCCTCAGTGCTGCACCCTGCTGTAAGGTACCTGCAAAGAAAACAATAGCTGTGTCCTCTGGAGTCTGGCAGGATCAGGACTTGACCCCTCTGCTGTCTTAGGCTCCTAAGAGCTCTGGCTCATACAGGTTTCTATCCCCTTCCAAGGCAAAGTCACAGTCTAGAAAAACCAATTTCTGTCTGCATGTGCCAGCTCCTGAGCTGGATACACAGCTGGGCCATGATGACCAAGCACAGTAATTTATGTTCACATGTTCACATGTGTGTGCTACATATATGTTACCTGGGCATGAAAGGCTCACTGTGTGTGTTTCAGATTAATAAATAAGCAAACAAACAAATAAATAAATAAACAAAAGCAAAGTTTTGAGTTAATTCTCATTTCAAACACCAGGAGTTTTAAAGTGTCAGGAACTAAAGCCTCATTAACACTGATTTTCAAGGTATCACAGAAGTTTAAAAAGGTGTAAAAATACTAATACAGCCAGGAGGAGCACGCACCTCTAATCCCAGCACTCAGGAAGCAGAGGCAGGTGGATCTCTGAGTTCGAGGCCAGCTTGATCTACAGAGCGAGTTCCAGGACAGCCAGGGCTACACAGAGAAACCGTCTTGAAAAAATAAAACAAAACAAAAAACAAAACCTAATACAGTTAGAAGCTGACAAGTTGGCTCAGCAGGGACAGGAACCTCCTGCTGAAACCTGGTGACATGAGTTCAGTTCCTGGAACTCATAAAAGTAGAAGGAGAGAACTGACTCCACAAAGTTGTCCTCTGATCTCCACACACACAAGAGGCACGTGTACACACACACATGATTAATTAAATGCTGAGTTAAAGTCAAGGATGCACTATGTTTATACTTAAGCACACTGCCCCAGGATGGACAATAAGCAGGTGCTTAGATAAACACACAGACAGGTGCAACAACAGTCACTGCCAACATCTGTGAAACATTTCCCATGACTCCAGCCCCGTGATAAGTTCTTACCCATACTGCTTTGGCTTTTCAATTCCCAGCCTTACCCTACAGACAAGGAAATCAAGGCTCCCAGGATGAACTGACCTGGCACAGGTCTCAACTGGGCAGTGGCTGCACTGGGACTTAGACTTCCATAGGTGCAGTAAGCGTTAGACTCCAGTAATGCACATGTATCCATCACGTGCTTACCAGTTATCACACAGCTCACATGCACCGACACAGAGAGGCACGTGTCTGCAGGCACATGCATATTCATATAGAAACTTATACATGGAGACACAGACATACGACACCTAAACACCGAGGCAGGTAACAGCAGGCTCACAGTGTCAGCTGGGTGCAGCTGGGCACACTGGTCTTACCGACATGAATGTGGATGGAATTAAATTCTATTCCCATTGGGTCTTGACACAAACTAGCTCAGTTGGCAGATAAGAGCTTGGGGTTGAACAGTACTGTGCTAAGCCCTGCCAGCTGGTGGCTCAGCTTCTCCAGGGACAGGCTGGTGCCTCCTACTCCCACCTACTGAGTAAGCAGAGCTACCCTTGGGCCAGCATCACAAAGGCCCACACCTGGGCCCCTCCCAGGAGAGGCCGCACTCAGGAAACCTCCAGGTGGCTGCCACTGTGGCACTCCCCAGCCTTCAAGTACCTCCTTAACTACAGATGTGGGTAAGGAGATGAATCACACCCCACTTCAGTTTCTATTTACCCCCTAGACACCTGTCCCTTGGCACACATGGGGTACTGTCACCTACCTGAGTTGACAGTGCCTTGGCTAGGCTTCTTGGTGAAAGGCTGAGTGGCCTGAACCAGGCAGTTCAGGTGGCAGAGGGCAGCAGTGCAGAGCCCCAGGAGTGAAGAAAATACCATCTTTGATACTTTCAATTGAACACAGAAGACTGCAGAATGACCGAAGTCCTTGTTGACAGGTGTTTTGTGCCATCCAAGATTCGGGTGATAACCCTGAGAATCCAGAGATCCTGAACTCACGTGGACAGATACATTCACCTAAGCATCCAGAAAGTACCATTCATTTGAACCTACCCTGTGCTTCATGCCGCAACTGAGTGCCCTCTGCCCCCAAGGGCGCAAAAAGGATGCCTCACAGGCCCTCTGCTCAGCTCCCAGCTCAGGCCTTTGTTTTCTGAAGCCTTGGTCCTTTGCAAAGGCCTGAGCATGAGGCAGATTTCAACCTAATTTGCTTTCTATTGCTGTGATAAAACACCACAGTGAAAGTAACTCCAGAGTGGGGGTCGGGTAAGTGCCACCGGCTTTCGAAGGATCGTGGTCCATGCTGAAGGGAAATCAGGGCAAGAGTCCAAGGCAGGAACTGGAAAGAGGCAGCTAAAGTGGGGCCGTGGGGAAATGCTGCTTACTGGTTTGCTCCTCACGGCTTGCTCAGCCTGCTTTCTTTTTCTCTTTTTCTTTTTTTCAGGGAGCAGGAATTTAATCAAACAAGCCAAATCTCATGTTGTCACCTGACTCCAGACTGCTTTCTTATACCCAGGACCACCTACCTGCCCAGGAGTGACTCCGCCCACAGTGAGCTGGACCCTCCCACATCAATCACCAACCAAGAAAACAGCCTTGCCCACAGGCCAATCTAATGGAGGCATTTGCTCAATTCAGGTTCCCTCTTCCTGGATGACCCAAACTTGATCAGGTTGACAAAAAATGAGCCATTGCAGTTAGGAAGGACACTGAGGGTTTCTGCTGCCCTCAGCAGCTCAGCCTGGGATAAGTCCCCTGCCAGGAGCATTAACTAGGAAAGGAAGGTCGAGCTGCCTTAGAGGAGTTCCTGACAGAGGGGTGATGAAGACAGAATGACAAAAAGTCTGGAAATGATTGAGCATCTGGATCTGAGTCAAGCTTTAAAAATGGGTGAGTATGGCTGGATTGAACTCAGTTGGTGGAGGGCTTGTCTAGCTTGCACTAAGCCCGGGGTTCTGCCCCCAGCACTGCATAAACCAGGTGGGGGGGTGAGCATCTTTAATCCCAGCACTTGGAGATGGAGGCAGGAGGGTAAGGAGTTCAAGGTTATCCTTGGCTACATAGTGAACTCAAGGTCAGCCTGTGCTACATGAGATCCTGTCTCAAAAAAATAAAGTGTTTTTTAGGAGTCTCCATATTTCCTGTGGGAATGAGTTTAGACTTCAAGGATTTTCTAAGCCAGGCCTGGGATTAACTCTTCAGACTCATCTTGCTTGCTGCAGGTGGTGCCCTTGGCTGTGGATCCCAGGGAGCAGATGGTATGAGACATCCTATGGGAAGCCACTGGGGAGGAGCTGAGCCCATGGAAGGCCCTGGGGTAGTTATGGTTGGGCCATAACCACTGGATGAGCTCTTTCTATCCATCACAAGCAGCCTGAGGATTGTGCTTCCTGAATCACAGTGCTGCTCAAGGCTGGAAGTGTAATTCAGGGTGGACACTGTTCACAACACTAACAGCTCTTGAACCAGTTCTCACTAGACGTGGCCTGTGCTTGTGACAGTCTTGTAGAGGTTCAGCATGGTTTTCACACCTGGTGAGAGAGGAGGGTGGGAAGTCCTTGGGAATATATGTGGAGGAAATGTGGGAGAAGGGCTAAATCACTACCCAGATTATTGTAGATTCACATTCCATCTCAATCTGTGGGACTCTAGACAAGATGTTCTCTGCCACCTGCCTTTGAATCTGTAAAATGTAAAGAATGATGCCTATAACTGGCCTGTTGGGTGTATTAGTGAGATGATACATTTGCAACACAGGACTGTGCCAACATTTGATCTGAGTAGGAGCATGCCAGCTCTTAGTCCTAGCACTCGGACAGCTCCCCAAACATGGCTGTTTGGCTGCTGTCCGTGGTGCTAATAAAGATTCCACTCATTTCAGTTAGGAGAGTGCTTGCCTAGGATGCATGAAATCTTGGATTCAATGAGTAGTACCATATAAACCAAATGCAGTGGTACATGTTTGTAACACAAGAGCTTTACATGATACAGGAGAATCAAAAGGTCAAAGCCACCCTCGGCTACCTAACAAATTGGAGGCCACCCAGACATGAAATCTTGTCTTTAAAAAAACCCAATCACACCGGGCATGGTGGCGCATGCCTTTAATTCCAGTACTTGGGAGCAGAGGCAGGCGGATCTCTGTGAGCTCAAGGTCAGCCTGGTCTACACAGTGAGTTCCAGGACAGCCAGGGCTACACAGAGAAACCCTGTCTCAAGAAACAACAAGCAAACAAAAACAAAAACAAAGCAAATAAAATTTTTAAAAAAATCTACTCTCTCATCCTCTAAGTTCAGAATCTAGGTGACTTGGTGACATTCTCAGATTGATGTAGGTGAGCTCACAGCATTTAAAACACTTTCCATCAGGCCTGAGGCACGGTTGAAGGATGCGGGTTCTGGACCCCATGCAGGCTGACATGCTGCTCTCTTTCTGCACCACCCACTTCCATCAAGTGCCGTTTGTGTTGGCCCAAGGGCTTCCACATGGCACAGACGTACAGTTAGGAGAGAAAAGGACAAGTCACAGAGGCATTTATTAACTACCACTCTGTAAACCGTGTTCTCCCATCCCTTCAGTCTCAAACCAGAAACCCAAGTATTTTCAACAGCACCTCAAAAACTACTGTCTCCCACTTTTCCATTCTTACATTCTTTCCATTTCTGAGCATGTGTAAGAAGAATGACCAGGGTACCAAACCCTCAGTTCTTGCTCACACAGCTGGGCAGGGATGAAGTTAAAGCCACAGTGAGGCCCAGCATGGCTTCTAGATCTGAGGTTAGCAGCTTCTTTGAGCCTGATTTTTCTTTTCTTTCATTTCCTTCCTTCCTTCTTTCCTTCCTCCCTTCCTTCCTTTCTCCTTCCCTCCCTCCCTTCATTCCTTCCTTCCTTTCTTTTTCCTTTTTGTGGTTTTGGTTTTTTGAGACAAGGTTTCTCTGTGTAGCCCTGGCTGTCCTGGAACTGACTCTGTAGACCAGGCTGGCCTTGGAACTCAGAAATCTACTTGCCTCTGCCTCCTGAGAGCCAGGATTAAAGATGTGAGCCACCCACCACACCTGGCATGAGCCTGAGTTTTCTTACCTAGGGATGGAGCAAAGGGTCAGTGTCCAAGTTTGGTTCTCAGCACCCATGACAGGTCGCTCATAAACACCTGTAACTCTAGCTTCATGGAATCTGATGCTCTCTTCTGGCCTTCAGGCACCTGCACTCACATAGCAAATGAGAGTGTGCACACATGTACATGGATACGCACACAGATATACACATAAATAAACAATTTTAAATCTGAGTTTTCTTTCCCATAAAGGTTAACAATTCCCCCTATACAGGATTAGTGGAGGACCCAAAGTGAAGTTGCTCCTGATATGTGTGGCAACATCTCAAAAATGCTCCATAAAGTGGCAACATTGTCATCATCATAATCACCATCATCGTCATCACTATTTTGGACATTAATTCCTGTTAAATCAGCTCCATCTTCCTCAGTACTGGGTTCTCCTGGAAGGCCTGCCTTCCATCCCATTCCTGCGGGCTGTTGTACTGTCCAAACCACCAGTCTCTTCCCTATTCTTTCTGTGTTCAGTGTAACGCTCATCCCAAACCCCATCCTTGTCTCTTCTGAATATTCAGTGAAGAAGGCAGTTAATCGAGATGCAGGCAGATCTCATTGGAATCCCAAGTTGGTCCTCACTAGTCATGGCCCTTCTCCCAACTCTCTAAACTCATTTCTTCATCTATAAAATGGTGACAATAAATCACCTTTGCCGAGAGCAAAAGAGAGATGGCTCAAAGATCCTGGATGCACATGCTCAGCACCATCACGTGCCAGCCAGAGTTCCTGTGGAATAATGCTCTTGTACACTGTAAAGATTTGTCACTTGAATTGGTTTAATGAAACGCTGATTGGCCAGTAGCCAGCAGGAAGTATAGACGGGGTGACAAAACTAAGGATGACGGGAAGAAGAAGGATGGAGTCAGGAGTCGCCAGCCAGACACAGAAGGAGCAGGAGATGAACATGCCATGCTAATAAAGGTACTGTCATGTGACAGAGTGTAAATAAGGAGTATGGGTTTATTTAAAATGTAAGACCTAGTTAGTAATAAGCCAGAGCTATTGGCTAAGCATTTGTAATTAACATAAGCCTCAGTGTGGTAATTTGGAAAATGGCTGCTGTGTGTTTGGGAGCTACTCGTGGGACAGAAACATCCATTTACAATGGCATTCCAACATGTGGTCAAAATTTCTACATAAAACATGACAAAGATTAAAAAAGGATTCTAGACACACAAGAACAAAGAACTGAGTGGCTCTTTTAAGAGGCCCTGCTGCCAAGCACTTAAATGGAGTTTATGAGCCATGGGTGGCACACTACTTGGTGCAGTGTGAATCCACTTCTCAGAATGAGGGTGGTAAACATGGTTCCCAGAGCTGGTGATCAATGTACCTCCACCACAAGACTAGCCTCTCAAGAAATCAAAGAATAGGCAGAGCCAGCTGCCAAAGCCATCACTTTGTCCTAGCCACACTTGCTTAGCAGTTCAAAGGCTCATGTGGTCAGAAAAAGACAGAGATATGCAGTAAAGACAAAAACAAACAAACAAAGCTCTAAATGGTTTAGAGTGTTTTAAAAATATGTGTAAGCTTGGAGAGAAAAGAAAAAGGGTAGGAAAAGTCCTTAAATGGCTGGGCGTAGTGATACACACTTTTGATACCAGCACGTGGGAGGCAGAGTGTAGGTGGATCTCTGTTCTGAGTTCAAGGCCAGCCTGCTCTACAAAGTGAGTTCCAGGACAACCAGGGCGATTACACAGAGAAAGAAGCCCTGTCCTGAAAAACCAAAAAGAAAAAAAAAGTCCTTAAAAAAAGGAATAGAGTAATTTAAAAAAATTATAATAAGCCACATAAAGATGGAAAATACACAGAGAGTCTGGATTCTATATTTTATTGTGTTGTCTTTGGATTTTTTTGACTGCTAATGAGTGAATGATAACTGTGGAGAGAAATTTGATTGTAAAAATTACTAAATTAAACTATATATTTTAAAAATATCTTGACTCCAAAGTTAAAGTCAAAAGATATGTCACTTTTGGGGAGAGGTTTTGCTTTTATTTCCACAGGAAACGAGAGGCTCTGATTCATTCTGGGTTAAGAAAAATCAGGTTTGATCTAGGAAGACCCCCTGAAAAATCTCCAAGGGGAACAAATGGCCTAGATGATACAACATTTCAGAGTGCCTCTGTTGCAGTTTCCTCTGAGTTCTTCATCCAGAACTGCTTCAAGGCTCATGGCTGAGATAATCCAGCCTCACAGACAACTCCAGTCAGACTTGACCATAATCCTAAATTTTCTCAGGGTTCCCCCAAAGATTACCAGCACCCACAATCAACAGGATGTAGTCTAGAGAACTATACCCATATTTCCAAAAATAAATTATGAATGTTTGTCATTGATTGGGGGATGGGTTACAAGTTGTTATGGATAATGGTCAGGAAAAAAAGCTAAACAACGGAGATTAGATTCAGGTATCTTGTTCTGAAAAGAAAAAGGGGGTATACAGAAATGGTAGGATAAAAGGGTAGATTATTGAATCTACTTTAATGCAAAAACAACTTTTAATCTTACATATTTTACATTGATATGGATTTTAGTTTATTGATACAAATTTAAAGTAAATTTTGTTATACTGCATGTATATTTCTACTGTTGTTTTTACAGCTCAACTAAAAATGTAATATATAATTAAAAATAGAGATTAAAGTCATCTATAATAGTTAAACTTATATTCATGTTAGTTGGGTTTTCTAGATATACAAAGATATATTTCAGATAGATAGATAATCTTCAAACATTTCAAAGACCTACATAATATGTCATTTAATATGTTAATAACCTAAGGCTTTTCATGACAGTGAGACACATCTGCTCCTGGCAGCACCAATATAGTCCAGAAAGATGATGGGCATGAAGAAACTCCACATGAAGTTTGTTTTCTTTATGGCAAAAGCTAGCCATGTGAGCAAGGAACCTGCCCTTGCCTCAATGCTGACAGTTATGTCCCAACTGGATTAGCAGGATGCAAGAAGGTGACTGCTGAACTTTGCCAAGACAAGGTTCTTCAAATTCCCTGCTTCACAGGAAAATCTGTCAGATATGCTAGGCCTGTAGGCCAAAGATGGATGCCCCAACATTTCAGGAAACTTTGAGTGACTGTCTAGGCAGCCTGATGTCCCTGTCATTAGGTAACATTTCATCCTTCTGGAGTCTTTGATGGAATTGAAGACTAAATAGTCATAGTTATAATTTTTCATAGTTATTATAAAAGGGTAAATTAAATATAAAACTTTGGACTCCCCAAGATAGGATGGATAATTAAATGTTTTCTCTGATTTGTCAAATACAAATAGACTGAATATTGTAACTGAAATTCTTACTTGATAACTGTTTTGTTGTATATAATCTATGTTAAAGTTAAAACCTTTCTTTTTAATGAGACAAAAAGGGGAAATGCTGTGGAATAATCCTCTTGTACACTGTAAAGATTTGTCACTTGAATTGGTTTAATGAAATGCTGATTGCCGTAGCCAGCAGGAAGTATAGTCGGGGTGACAAACTAAGGATGACGGAAGAAGGATGGAGTCAGGAGTTGCCAGCAGACACAGAAGGAGATGAATGTGCCATGCTAATAAAATACTGCCAAATGGCAGAGTGTAAACAAGGAATAAGGTTTAACTTAAAGTGTAAGACCTAGTTAGTAATAAGCCAGAGCTATTGGCTAAGCATTTGTAATTAACATAAGACTCAGTGTAGTAATTTGAGAAGGGGCTGCCAGGTATTTGGGGGCTGCTTGTGGACAGAAATGTCTGTTTACACAGAGTGTCCTGTTTCTGCCATCCTCCCTTAGGGTTGCACTAATTCTCTCTCTGAGTAGCGGGAGCATACAGCGTTATACACAGATCTACTCTCTCCTCTCTAAAAGCAGACTGCACTGGTGTGTGGAAAATCCATCTGATGCACTCACATCTGTTGGGAAAACATCTATGCAATGTGTCCTGCAGAACCCACGGCCTACTGTCTAGGACACATTTTTATCTCTTGAGTTGAGATCCTTGGTGAATATTCAGATGCCATTACTGTGGTGTGTGTGTGTGTGTGTGTGTGTGTGTGTGTGTGTGTGTGTGTAAGATTATGTATATGCACAAGGTGGAACAAGGTGAGTCACATGATTGTGGTTTTGTGAAAGTATATATGCAATAGTGTGGTAAGGACATGTATGAATGTGTGTACAGGGTGGTCATGTATCTGTGTGTAGTTGCTGGACATGATGGCAGCCCAGCAGCTAACAGCAGGCTTGGAGGGTCTCCAGCAGCTTACAAAGTTGCTGGTTGCTGGTTGCTGGCTCCTGCCACTTTGTGCAATGTCTCCCACCATGCTTTAGTGAGTCACAATCCTGCTTGCCAGGGTTTCTCATCTGAATTAGGCAGAGTGTTATGAGCAGGCAGCTTAGACATACCAATCGAACTGATGATGAACTCTTTAAACAAAAGTTTCCCAAACATTTTGTAAGTACTCGGCGAGGCCACTTGCCACAGTGAGTGCTTAATTACCAATGGTTTGTGTCTTTTCATTGATGCTGCCTCTTGAGGAACCACATTTTGACAATACAGGATTAGTCATTAATTCCCATTAATTTGAAAGCAATAATACTTTTTTTTTTTGCAATGTCCCATAATTCAGAATTATCACTAATTCTCAAACACACTCCATTAATCCAAACCAGGAAAGTTCCATTATTTAACAGTAATATATACTGTGCTCGGGGGAAATAATTGCAAAGTCGCTATTTACAATTCAATAATAATAACATGACATCATAAAAATTCCTTTCTCAGGAACCTAGGACCCCCTGTATGCTATGCAAGTACTCTGCCACTGAGCCACACCCCCAAACTAAAGTGGGTTTTTTCCCAAAGCCCTATTGTCTCATATGACTTCAGTAACAGGACAGGGGTTCTGATTCCCATTGTTCAAAGGAATGGTCACAGAGGTAAAATGGTTACAGCAAAGCTCAGAGTAAGCTAGAAAAAGTAGACAGAATTAAATGCAAAGGACATAGGTGAGATTTGGCTCTATGTTAGAGACTTATCTAAGTACAATACTTTACATACTCATGCTGGGTTGATACCCAGTACAACTAATAAACCGAAGAAATGAACCTGGCTGGAGAGATGGTTCAGCAGTTAAGAACACTGGCTGCTCTTCTGGAGGACCTGGATTCAAATCTCAGCACCCACATGGTAGCTCACAACTGTCTGTAACTCCAGTTTCAAGGGATCTGACACTTTTACACAGACATACATGCAGACAAACACATGAAATAAAAAGTAAATAAATTTTAAAAAAAGAAAGAAATGGGGCTGGAGAGATGGCTCAGAGGTTAAGAGCACTGACTACTCTTCCAGAGGTCCTGAGTTCAATTCCAGCAATTACATGGTGCTCACAACCATCTGTAATGAGATCTGGTGTCCTCTTCTGACCTGTAGCCATACATGCTGTATACAAAATAAATAAATAAATTTAAAAAAAGAAAGAAATGAACCAAGGGGATATCTATAGCCTTGGTTTCTCAAAAGCTAGAGGCAAGTGTCATCCTTGGCTGTGGAAGCAGGAAAGATGTCTTGGTTCGTCATCTTACCATAGGATATTGTTTTAGAGACAGCAGGGGCCAGGCCAGGAGGAAGCACTAGACACATTTGCCAGGCTTGGTGCTGGTCACATGGAGACTTCAGGCTTTGTCTACATTTAATGACCTCGTAGTCTAAGGAAGGGAAGTGAAGTCATAACACGCTTGTCTTGATCAGCTTTATCTTGGGATAGGAGCAGTGCAAGGGTTTATAGGAGCCATGAAAATGGTGGTCGATGTAGTACTTGGGGTAGGTGTCAGTGAAAGGGTGTTTGTATGGAGTAGAGCCAGCCAGGCCATGTGTTATGGACTGAAGTTTTTCCTCCTCAGCTTCTTATGTCAGAGCTCTACCTGTCAGCATTTAGGCCTCTGTACTGGCCTGCCCTTAGGGTCCTGACAGGATACATTCTCAGCTGCAGCCACTAAGAGCACCCCCTGTGCACATTCGCTGTGCTTTCTTATAAAAGACGGGCCTTGCCCACCTCCCATCTCTTCTCTTCCTTTGCTCTTGTCCCTAGGGACTGGTCTCTGCCCCCTTCTCTGCCTCTCCACTCCCCTCCACTCAATAAACCTCCCACATGGGCCCTGTTGTGCGGTGTGACTCTTCCCCACCATTTTTTAAATTATATCACCCTCCTTACACTAGAATGTGACTGTAGGGACATAGCACCTCTAAAAGGTAATTAGTTGAAATGAGATCATTTTTGGTGACGCCGATCACACCGATGTCCTTTATAAGAAAAGATATGAATATAAGCATACGCAGAGGGAAAATCGTGGGAAGACAGGGAGCAATGGCTGCCTGTGAGCCAAAGAAGAGACCCAGGACAAGGGAACTGTCCTGCTGACAGCTTGATCTTGGAGGTTCACGCTTCAGGAGGACATATCTGTTGCTTAACCCATCTTTTGTGATGGTGGTTGTGCTGATCGATTTACATCAACTTGACACAAGCTAGAGTCACCAGAGTGGAGGAACCTCAATTAAGAAGATGCCTCTATAAGATCGGGCTGCAGGCATCCTATAGAGCATTTTCTTAATTAGTAATTGATGGGGAAGAGCCCAGCCCATGGTAGGTGGTGCCATCTCTGGGCTAATGGTCCTGGGTGCTATAAGAAAGCAGGCTAAGCAAGCCATGAAGAGCAAGCCAGTGAGGAGCATCCCTCCATGGTCTCTGCATCAGCTCCTGCCTCCAGGTTCCTGCCCTGAGTTTCTGTCCTGACTTCCTTGATGATGAGCTGTGATGTGGATGAGTAAGCTGAATAAACCCTTCCCTTTACAGGATGCTCATGGTGTTTCATCACAGCAATAGTAACCCTGACTAAGACAGTGGTCTTGGCAGACTGAGACAGACACAGGATAGAGCTTGACCTGCTAGGGAGTTGCAAGTCCCCAGCTGTCTGTGTGGGTACCTTGGTCAGGGAGAGTGGCAAGACTATGGCATTCAGTGTTGGAAGATGAGAACTGGACCTATCATGCTGAAGAGTATGTATTTTCTTCCTATTTTATCATGAAAAAAATTAGCAAGAGAGAAAGAGATTTCTGATTTGCAGGTAAGTCCTTTCAGCAAAATGTTATTGTAACAAGACCACAGCTGAATTTTAGGAGTGGCTTCCTGTGGCCTCTGGTATAGAACAGCAGATAAACACACGCAAGCCAGCAGATCTAGATTTGAGCTCTAGCACTCAGGTGCATCTACTGTGTGCTGCACACTGCCGGACACTGGGGATGTGTCAGTGCCCCAAACAAGAAGCTCAGCTTTCTGGAGATGTTCATGTTGGGGGAACTGGGGAGACCAGCCAGTCAGTCAGGAGAATGAAGACAGTGTCAGCAGGAGAGGCAGGCAGGGACCATGACCGTGGTGGCTAAACAGGCTCTTCACAGCTTTCCAACTCCTTCCAGAGGCAGAGGCCAAGAATCCAGAAGCCATGGTTCCCAGACAACCTTGATAAATTGGCCAGGATGTTCCTCAGAGTGGTGGGACAAAGGTCCGAATGGGGTAAGCTGGAGGGTAAGCAGGAGAAGGGGGCCACTACCCCCAGCCCTCCTGAGAATGAGATGCATAGCAGAGGGGTAATGGGAAGGTGTTTTACCCAAGCTCGGAACAGCATGTCTGAATGCTGACAGATGAAACGGAGGGAAAAGGGAGCTGAGGAAGGATTCATGATAACCATGAAGAGGGAGATTCTGGGGTCTTTCCAGGCTGACACCAGCCCGTGGAGGAACCAGACAAGTGCTCTGAGCAGGACAACAGGAAGCAGCTCATGCAGGCAGGTTTCAGTGGGGAAAGAGCTGACTGGAAACAGGGTGAACTTTCTGACTAGTGTGAGCGAGTTAGCAAACCATTAGCAGCTGAAAGTCCATTGCCATGGGCATTCACACCCAGAGTTCTACAGACGTTCTGGTGCACAAGGCTGTCCTGAGAGCTGATCGCTGACAGCTGTGCTTAGTGGACAAGAAGGGCAGGTCATCAGCTGAGCACGAGGAGGAAAGAGTGAATAGGAGAAGACAGGTGTGCAAGAGTCATCTTGGGTCAGGAAGCTGTCCTCTTGCTCTGGGAACATCTCAAGTTGTCTGGCAGTTGAGAGCCCACATCCTAGAGAAGTTACAAGTCCTGGACCACTTTGTGTCTGTTGTACATTTGGGTCTGACTTTGGAAGATTAAAATATGTCACAGCATTTTCCCGGAGGTGAGGACAGCAGCCTAGTGGAAGGAACTGTGTTCTGGGTCTTAGGTTGCAGAAGGGAGAGCCTAGACCAGTTATTGCTTTTAACGTCTTGGGGAACTTGGCTAAGCCTGTCCGCCCAGCATGGTACAGCCATACTCCTCTAAACTAGGGTGAGTGGTTCCAGGAACCTGATACCCCAACTCGGCTCATCTACACATTTATCACAATACAGCAACTGCATAATTTGAGAGGACTGTTAAGAAGCAGTCCAATGTGCTGTGTGATTTTTGCATTCCCAGGTAAAGAAAAGTTACTGCAAGAAGGTGGTTAATTATTTCAAAAGACAAATTCCATGAAACAAAATAAAAATAGACTCGTTGTCCAGAGAGAATGTGAGAAAATAGGGAGAATCATGCAGAAAACTCCCTCCTAAACAGAAATGAAGCTGTATTTTCAAGTAGTGGGGGGTGTGAGAGGGACTGGGTTCTATTTGAGCCCCTGTCACCTGAGCAGAGACAAGGGACAGAGAGAGCTAGAGCAGGGAGGCCAGGGCACCTGTAGCTCAGGAAGTGACTCCCACCTGAGTCACCTGACTGACTTAGAAAGCAAGAGAAACCGAGTTCTGAATGGTGATTCAGACCTGCAATCCCAGCACTTGGAGGCTGAGGCAGGAGAATCATCCCTGGTTTGTTGGAAAGAAGAAGAAGAAAAGGAAGAGGGGGAGGAGAGGGAGGAGGAAAAGGCCATGGAAGACCAGCTATCACCTTGGCCCTCCAAATTCAGGCTGGGGTACAGCTTTGTGTGAGGGCAAATGGGCCTGTGGGGTGAGCCTGGGGTAACACACACACCCTGACAAGTGCCTGGGAACCTCCACAGGCAGTTCTCCTGGCACAAAGGAGACAATTCCTGTTGCCTGTGCCTGTGGGCTGCTTGCTCAGGGGCTACCGGAAGCACAGAGCCCAGTCCATCATTCTTCCTAAATTTGTCAACCAGAGATGTCGCTGAAAAAGGACTGTGAGTGAAGGAGGGGAAGGTGGCAGGAGCCACTCCTTAGGGAAGGCAGCTCACCTTCACCTTCATCC
>NW_023505602.1:0-3000 GCF_004664715.2 Peromyscus leucopus | reverse complement strand
CATGTACATGAAGGTTTACAGCAGTTTATTGCTAATAGTAAAAAAATTAAAACAACTCAAATAGCTATCAAATACTGGAGAAATAAAATGTGGCTTATTCATACAATAGAATATTATTAAGACATAAAAATGAACGAGAAACTGGCAGATTAAATGACTTTGGTGAACCTTCATAATTTCATTTGTAGATCTTTCCATTTCTAATTTATAAATACATTTGGGGTTATAAATTATAAATGTACTGCCTCCTGTCAACATTGTATACTTCTATTTGATGATTTCTGTGTCAAACATTGTATGGAAATGTTTCCAAGTATTTTCTGTATTAACTGTGAATGAATAGAACAAAATAAATTGCCTGTGATGGAAAAAAAAAAAAGAAAGAAAAGAAAGAAAAGAAAAAGACAATTACTAGTTTTAAATTCTTTACATTGGATTGGATTGTTTTATATTGTATACAAATTTGAAATTGATATTGTTAGAAAATGCTATATGTATATTTCTAATGTATTCATACCATTCATTTAACAATATATTGCAAATTTCTGATCCTTGAATGTTATTATTACCAACTATTAGGATATAAAGAAATGTAAGTTAGTAGTTAGACATTACAATAGAACTTGTAGTCATATTAGATATGTTTTAAAAATTGAGCAGAGATGTTTTAGACAGGTCATCTTCAAACCCTTCAGAGATCTACAGAATATGGCATTTAAAATGTTTTAATAACTTAGAAAATTTTTCTTTTTTGAGACATGTCGGCTCCTGGCAGTACCAATCTACTTCAGAGAAAATATGGGCATTGAAGAAACTGCCTATGGAGTCAACTTTCATTGTGGCAAAAGTTAGCCACTGGACAACAAAGTATCCTCAAATCAACAGGACAAAATGGACAGACAGAACACGAAACAAGGGACTACTGATTCTTGCCAAAACAAGTGTGGTTATGGCTTTATTAAAAGGCATCTTCTGAGGCCAGGACAATATGGCCCCATCCCTGAAGTGGCCTTCGCATCCGGAAAAGGTACAGTGCCCTTTTCTTCGAAGGCAGCTTAACAGGCAGAGGGCCGATGGCTTCTGTTGTACAATGGAACAGCAGCTGAAAGCTCATGCCTCTCGAAAGTAGACTGGCATTCAATAGAGGGATGTGGAGAAGAAGGGGATGCTGAGATGAAGCCATATATACACAGCCAAGAAGAATGAACAGCTGAATTAAAAAACTGTCAACAATTTCCAGAATTTAAAATCCTGAATCATGACATGACACTAGTGGAATTCAGGTGTTTCTGGTACGTGGACTGCTCTCACCCAATGTGAGGTTGAACTGTTGACCTTGTGTACATCCTACTTCACAAATGAGTCTGTCAGATACACTAAGCCTATAGGCTGAAGATGATGCCCCAACACTGCGGAGAAACCTCAGGTGACTGCCCAGGCAGCTGGCTGTTTCTGTCAACTCACAAATTTTTTGGAAGTTGCTTGCATGCACTTCCTGTTTTTATTTTTGTTAGCTAATATTATTACCTTCTTGGGTCTCTGAGGGAGTTGAAGATTAGTTAGTTATGGTTGAAGATTAGTTAGTTATACTTGAAAATTAATTAAGATAGAAAGTACATAGATATATCTTGGATTTACCAAAATAGGATAGATAATGGAATTATTTTCTCTGATTTGTCAAATACCTGTTTAGGTATTTATTACTTGTATATATTGTATATAGTTATTGTACTTTTGTACATAGTTTTTCCTTTGTTAGTAATAACCTTTTGCTTTTTTTCTTTTTATTAAAATAGAAAAGGGGAAATGTGGTGGTAATCTAATTGTACTGAAATATTATTTTGATTGTATGTTAATAAATAAAGTTGCCCGGGGGTCAGAGCTATTAGAGCCATAGCAAGAGTGTGGTGGTGGTGGCACACGCCTTTAATCCCATAGATCTCTGTGTGTTCAGGGATATAGCCAGCATTGGAGACATATGCCTTTAAGACCTAGGGGACTGTACATTCAGACAGTGACGAGGCAGTCATGTGTTTGGGTTTACAACCAATGAGAAGGCAGAACAACATACTATAAAAAAAAAACGAACAGACAGGAAGTAGGTCTCTTTCGTGAAGCTGGGACAGCAGGAGGAAGGGAGAGATTTTAGCTCTGAGCTCTGACCTCTCGGCTTTCTCTTTTACATTGTTTCTGTGTTTCTTATTTAATAAAATGGTTGGTTACATCTACAAACAAACTCACCCAAAAGAAATAGATGCCAGGAAATAATCAAATTGAGAGCTGAAATCAACGAAATAGAAAACAAGAGAACAATACAAAAAATCAATGAAACAAAGAGTTGGTTCTTTGAACAAATCAACAAAATAGACAAACCCCTAGCCAAATTAACTAAAAGGCAAAGAGAGAGCACCCAAATTCACAAAATCAGAAATGAAAAGGGGAACATAACAACAGACAACGAGGAAATCCAGAGAATCATCAGATCATACTTCAAAAACGTGTACTCCACAAAAATGGAAAACCAGGAAGAAATGGACAATTTTCTGGATAAATACCACATACCAAAATTAAATCAAGACCAGATAAACCATTAAATAGACCAATAACCCCTAAAGAAATAGAAACAGTCATCAAAAGTCTCCCAACCAAAAAAAGCCCAGGACCAGATGGTTTCAGTGCAGAATTCTACCAGACTTTTAAAGAAGAACTAATACCAATCCTCTTCAAAGTGTTCCACACAATAGAAACAGAAGGAACACTACCAAACTCTTTTTATGAGGCTACAATTACCCTGATACCCAAACCACACAAAGATGCAACAAAGAAAGAGAACTACAGACCAATCTCCCTCATGAACATTGATACAAAAATACTCAACAAAATATTGGCAAACTGAATCCAATAATACATCAAAACAATCATCCATCACGACCAAGTAGGATTCACCCCAGGGATGCAAGGATGGTTCAACATACGAAAATCAGTCAATGTAATACACCA
>NW_023505601.1:0-12785 GCF_004664715.2 Peromyscus leucopus | reverse complement strand
TTATCTATCTGTACTGTCTACTCTGCTGCCCAGACCTCATCTTAGTCAAACATTTAAGCCATTACCTTGGTTATTACCTTGGTATGGGACAGTACCACAAGCACGCGTCTGCTGTTCAGGTAACCTGCCTGAAGAAGCCCACCCTATGTCACAATGAGCCCACTGTTCCCTTCATGTCATCTGCTTACATAGGCGTTGGTTGTACCATCTCACATCACCACCAAGAAATGGAGGGGGAGGACAGCCCAATAAATTATGCTAGGAGAGGGCATTTTCAAATCTCTTTATTACTAGTGTTTTAAATTTACTATATGTGTTCATCATACAAGTTACCATGCTACACAAAGACATTTTCATACAATTACCCTACATATATTAGGTACATTCCTCAATGTACCCCCCTACACTCTTCATTTCAGCCCTTCCCCATCCTGCTAGTCCCTTTCTTCTTCTGGTTTTTACTTTTATATATATATATGATTTTTATATATACATGATTTTATGTATCTATCTAAAATCTAAGAACCACGGGTGAGAGAAAATACATACATAAGACTGACTTAATTCACTTAGAGTACAAAGCAATTTCTTCAAACCACATGGCTTCATTTCTCTTAATGGCTGGGGAAATGTTTCATTTTATAATTTAGATTTTCATTTTTTCAAGAATAAATGACCTACTGAGCCCCTTTAGTGTTGTGCATATATACAGGTGTTTGGGGCTGACCACTTGGGACTGAATAACCTATCAGGGAGCTGGTCCCCAGAAAAGACGGATTCTCCCTCTCCCTCTCCCAGCAGCCATTTTGTTGCCCATAGTTCTTCATATAGGGATGGGAATGTCAATTGGTGTTGCCATTATGCAGATCTTGTTTCAGAAACCATAATATTTCATGTTTCATGGGGGCAGATTCCCTGTCATGTCTGGAAGACACTATTCTAGCAGCCAGTGTCCTGGTCCTCTGGCTCTTACAATCTTTTCATCCTCTCCTTCGCGATTTTCCCTGAGCCTTAAGTGTAAGAATTGTGTTATAGTTATGTCAACTGGGGCTGAGCACTGGGCACATACACCACATTTCTAACCCATTCCTCTGTTGCTGAACATCTAGGTTGGTTGTATATTATTATAATTGTTCTTTTTTTACTATTATTTATTACTGGGAATCTCTTATACTTAGCTTCTAAAATAAACTTTGTTGTGAGTGTGTAGATATGGGGAAAGCACATAGACTGCATTCAGGACTACCCAAGGTTTAAGGCATATCCTGGGGAATTGGAACATATATCCAACCAAGACAGGGAAGGGTGAAATACATTGAGACAAAACACTAAACTCCAACAGCAAAAATTAACCAACAAATATTATATACATAATGAATAATAATATTAAATTTCAATTACTCCATCAAGACTGTCGTGGTTTGAAAGAAAATGGTTGCCAAAAGCAGTGGCACTATTAGGAGGCATGACCTTGCTGAAGTAAATTGTGGCCTTGTTGGAGGAAGTGTGTCACTGTGGGGACAGACTTTGAGGTCTCTTTTGCTCAAGCATCACTTAGTGTGACACTGAGTCCACTTCCTGTTGCCTTCTGATCAAGATGTAGCCAGCACCATGTCCACCTACATGCCGCCATGCTCCCGCCATGTTGATAATGGACTGAACCTCTGCAACTGTAAGCCAGCTACCTCAATGAAATGTTTCTTTTTAAGAGTTGCCGTGGTCATGGTGTCTCTTCACAGCAATAGAAGCCCTCAGTAAGACAGAAGTTGGTACCAGGGACTGGGATATTACTGTGATAGGCCTGACCATAGTTTTGTTTGGACAAATACAGACTTTGGGATTTGGGTTAGGAAAACAGTGGAATGCTTTAAACACTGTTTAGTGGGCTCTGTGAGTAGAAGCATAGAAGACAGCGGTGCTGAGTGTGATTTGAAGAACTGTGGGGGACTACCTCAAGAGGTTTCAGAGGAGAGGAACTTGAGGATGTTGCCTAGAGATCATTCTTGGGACATTTTGATGAAAAATGTGGCTGCTTTTTGCCCTTGTCCAAAGAGTTTGCCTGAGGCTAAAGTGAAGAATTTTGGATTAATTCCTTTGGCAGTGGAAATCTCAAAACAGCCTAGTATAGACTCTGTCATGTGGTTATTAGTGTTAACTTCGAAGAAGATTTATAATGAAAAGGAGCAAGCTGAGCAATACAAATACAAAATGTACAGATGGAGAAAAAGAGCACCAGGAAGTGTGTGGTAGTACACTCCTCTAATCCTAGCACTTGGAAGGCAGAGGCTGGCAGATCTCTGAGTTTGACGTTATCCTGGTCTAGAGATCCAGTTTCAGGACAGCTAAGCTTAGGCAGTGAAGGACAGAAAGCTGGTGAAGATGTAATTGAACAAGGGGGCCATGTTCCAGTCCCAATAAACAGCAGGACTTGGCAGCTTTGGCCATATTGTTCTGGAGTTAAGGATAAAAGAAAGGGGCTATGGTATTTGTGCCTGAGACTGAGGAAAGCCTCTGAGACCAGGCCATTTTGACGTGGAGATGCAAAGTTTGGAGTTTGCCTAGCTGGTTTTTGATCATGCTTTGGTCCAGCAATTCCACACTATGCCCTTTCCATACATTTTGGAATGGTAATGTATATCCTGTGCCATTAAATGTTGGAAGTATGTGATCTGTTTCGTTTGGTTTGGTTTGGTTTTTCAAGACAGGGTTTCTCTGTGTAGTTTTGATGACTGTCTGGATCTTGCTCTGTAGACCAGGCTGGACTCGAACTCACAGAGATCCACCTGGCTCTGCCTCCTGAGTACTGAGATTAAAGGCATGAGCCACCACCGCTCGGTGCACTATGATATTGTTAAAAGCTTATGCAGGCCAGGGAGTGGAGTGTGGTAGTTTGAATGTAATTAGCTTCATAAGATCATAGGGAATGATTAGGAAGTTCAGCTTTGTTGGAGTGGGCGCAGCCTTGTTGGAGGAAGTGTGTCACTCTGGGGGCAGGCTTTGAAGTTTCCTATGCTCCAGATACTGCCCAGTGTCATAGTCCACTTGCTGTTTCCTTCTGATCAAGATGTAGCCAGCACCATTTCTGCCTGCACACACCGCCATGCACCCCACAATGATGATAATGCAGTGAACCTGCAAGCAATCCACCCCAATTAAATGTTTTCCATTATAAGAGTTGTCATGGCCATGGTGTCTCTTCACAACAGAAACCCTAAGACAAGGACCTTACCTAACTTACTTCTTCATCATTGCAAGTCTTTACCATAATCTTTTTTATTGCTGCTCTTTTCCCTTCTTAACCTGATGTTATAGATTCTGGAATATTCCATAAGTTCCCCCAAAGACTGGTTAGAATTAACCTCCCTAAGATTTGCAAAAATTCTTCAATACTTTATATTTTGTTGTATCCATTTATGACAGCAAGAGATAGACCATCTCACAACAGATGAGTTAATATATTTTTATCACCATGCAAAGCAATATGTATACTATAGCATGTAAAGCCAGCTAAATAGTCTATTAGATAGCCCATAGACCTAGTTTAGAACCAAACATGACTGGTCTAAAAGGGATCAATGAAATGATTCCTAATGATGTTCTGCTATACTCATAAATAGGTGCCTTGTCCAGTCATCATCAGAGAGGCTTCCTCTGGCAGCAGATGTGAGCAGGTACAGAGACCCAGAGCCAGACATTATGCAGAGAGCGGGTCTAAATTGGAGGTCTCCATTGGGTCCCTCCATTTGGAGCTCAGGGGAATCCCACAGAAGAGGGGGAAGAAAGATTGTATGAGACAGAAGGGATGGTGAATACCAGAAGAACATAGCCCACTGCATAAACTAAGCAGGGCTCATTTGAGCTCACAGGGACTGAAGTGGCAAGCACGGGGCCTTACATGGGTCTGCACCAGGCACTCCACATATATGTTATGGCTGATAGCTTTGTGGTTTTGTGGGACTCCTAACAGTGGGAGTGGGTTATCTCCAACTCTTTTTTTTCTTATTTTATTTTACAATATAATTTAGTTCTACATATAAACCACGATTCCCTTGTTCTCCCCACTCCTGCCCCCCTCCCCTTCCCCCCAGCCTACCTCCCATTCCCACCTCCTCCAGGGCAAAGCCTCCCCACCCCACCCCCCGAGGACTGAGATCAACCTGGTAGACTCAGTCCAGGCAAGTCCAGTCCCCTCCTCCCAGGCTGAGCCAAGCGTCCCTGCATAAGCCCCAGGTTTCAAACAGCCAACTCATGCACTGAGCACAGGACCTGGTCCCACTACCTGGATGCCTCCCAAACAGATCAAGCCAATCGACTGTCTCACCTATTCAGAGGGCCTGATCCAGTTGGGGGCCCCTCAGCCATTGGTTCATAGTTCATGTGTTTCCATCCATTTGGATATTTGTCCCTGTGCTTTATCCAACCTTGGTCTCAACAATTCTTGCTCATATAAACCCTCCTCTTTCTTGCTAATTGGACTCCTGGAGCTCCACCCGGGGCCTGGCCGTAGATCTCTGCATCCAGATTCCTCAGACTATTAGGGTGTTTGGCCATCCCATCACCAGAGTAGGTCAGTTCTGGCTGCATCTCGACCATTGCCAGCAGTCTATTGTGGGGGTATCTTTGTAGATTTCTGTGGGCTTCTCTAGCACTTTGTTTCTTCCTTTTCTCATGTGGTCTTCATTTACCATGGTCTCCTATTCCTTGTTCTCCCTCTCTTTTCTTGATCCAGCTAGGATCTCCCACTCTCTTTCCCTCGACTGTCGCCCTTCATTGTTCCCACTCATGTCCAGGCTGTTCATGTAGATCTCATCCATTTCTCTGTGTCTTTTTTGGGGGTCCTGTTTTCCAGGTAGCCTCACTGGTGATGTGAGTAGCAGTCCAGTCATCCTTGTTCCACATCTAGCATCTTCCTATGAGTGAGTACATACCATATTTGTCTTTCTGAGTCTGAGTTACCTCACTCAGGATGATTTTTTTCTAGATCCATCCATTTGCCTGCAAACCTCATGATGTCATTGTTTTTCTCTGCTGAGTAGTATTCCATTGTGTATATGTATCACATTTTATTTATCCATTCTTCAGTTGAAGAGCATCTAGGTTGTTTCCAGGTTCTGGCTAGTACAAACAATGCTCATACGAACATAGCTGAGCAAGTGCCCTTGCAGTATGATTGAGCATTCCTTGGGTATATGCCCAAGAGTGGTATAGCTGGATCTTGGGGGAGATTGATTCCCAATTTTCTAAGAAAGCACCATATTGATTTCCAAAGTGGTTGTACAAGCTTGCATTCCCACCAGCAGTGGAGGAGAGTTCCCCTAGCTCCACATCCCCTCTAGCATAAAGTGTCTTCTGTGTTGTTGATCTTAGCCATTCTGACAGGCGTAAGGTGGTGTCTCAGAGTTGTTTTGATTTGCATTTCCCTGATAATTAGGGGTGTTGAGCAATTCCTTAAATGTCTTTCAGCCATTTGAGTTTCCTCTGTTGAAAATTCTCTGTTTAGTTCTATAGCCCATTTCTTAATTGGACTGTTGGTCGTTTTGATGTCTAATTTCTTGAGTTCCTTATATATTCTGGATATCAGTCCTCTGTCGGATGTGGGGTTGGTGAAGATCTTTTCCCATTCTGTAGGCTGTCGCTTTGCCTTGTTGACCTTATCCTTTGCTCTACAAAAGCTTCTCAGTTTCAAGAGGTCCCATTGACTGATTGTTTCTCTCAGTGTCTGTGCTCCTGGTGTTATATTTAGGAAGAGATATCCTATGCCAATGTGTTCAAGACTACTTCCTACTTTCTCTTCTAGCAGGTTCAGAGTAGCTGGATTTATGTTGAGGTCTTTGATCCACTTGGACTTAAGTTTTGTGCACAGTGATAGATATGGATCTATTTGCAGCCTTCTACACGTTGATATCCAGTTATGCCAGCACCATTTGTTGAAGATGCTTTCTTTTTTCCATTGTACACTTTTGGCTTCTTTGTCAAAAATTATATGATCATAGGTGTGCAGATTAATGGCAGGGTCTTCAATTCGATTCTGCTGGTCCACATGTCAGTTTTTATGCCAGTACCAAACTGTTTTTATTACTGTAGCTCTATAGTAGAGCTTGAAGTCAGGGATCATGATGCCTCCAGAGGTTGGCAATTTTACCAAAAGCAATCTACAGATTCAATACAATCCCCATCAAAATAACAACACAATTCTTCACAGACCTGGAGAGAATAATACTCAACTTCATATGGAAAAACAAAAAACCCAGGATAGCCAAAAGAATCCTGTACAATATCTCCAACTCTTTTGCCTGCTCTTGGGACTACTTTTCTCCAATTGGGTTGCATCTACTGCTCCAGTGCCATGGATGCTGCCATTATTCCCTGCCAAGATCATAATGAAGCTCTGAAACTGTAAGGAAGCCCCTAGATAAATGCTTTCTTTCATGAGAATTGTCTTGGTCATGGTGTCTCTTCACAGCAATAGAACAGTGACTAAGACAGACATCTAAGCTGTTTCCAATTTCTGTCTATTATCAATAGAGCCTCAGTGAACTTCAGTGAGCATGTATCTCTGTAGTAGGACATAGCTGAGTCACACAGTAAACCTATTGATGGCTTTTTGTGTAACCTCCACAGTGATCTCAATCAGTGTGGCTATACCAGATTGCTCCCTACCCCCAGCAATGAATAAGTGTCCCTCTTTCCCCACTTCCAAGTCAACATTTGTCTCATTGGTTTATTTTTTTTTATTTTTAATATAGCCATTCTGACTGGGGTAAGCTGAAATCCCAAAGTTATTTTTTCCTTTTTGTTCCCTTGATGTTTCTCAATCATTTGTGCTTCATCTTTTGAAAACTATGGTGGTTGAATAAGAATGTTTGAACATTGGCTTGTGTATTTTAATGCTTGGTCACCAGGGAGTGGAATAGCTTGAAAGGATTAGAAAGATTAGGTGTGGCCTTGTTGGAGGAAGTGTGTTGCTAGGGATAGGATTTGAAGTTTCAAAAGCCGAAGCCAGGCTCAGTGTCTCTCTTTCTCTTTATGCTTGCTTGTAGATGTCTCAGCTACCACAGTACCACACCTACCTGCCACCTTGCTCTCCGCCATGATGATAATGGACTGTCTCTGAAACTGTAAGCAACCACCAATTAAATACCCCCTTTCACAAGAGTTGCCTTGATCATGGTGTCTCTTCACAACAATATAGTAGTGACTAGACAATAAGTATCTGTTTAGTTCTATACCTCACTTTTAAATAGTATTATTTGTTTTCTTGATGTCCTTTTTTTAGTTCTTTATATATTCTTTTTTTTTTACAAAAAAATCCTATCTTTTATTTATTCTTTGACAATTTCATACATGTAAGCAATCATTTTGATCATAGGCACCCCAACTCCTCTGCCTCACTCCCCCAAGGAATCCCAGGCAGGTCCCCCCCCACACTTCATATCTTCTCCTTTTATGTTGCTAACAGTCCACTGGGTACAATTAGCAGTGACTGTTGGAATATTGGCTGGCCCTGTTGACTCAATCCTGTGCAGGTGATCATAGCTGCAGGAAGTGTGTGGGTGCAATGGCCATGTCATGTCCCAATGCAGCATTGCATAGCATCCGTCTCCATCCTCTCACTCCTCCATTTTTCCCACTCCTCTTCTATAACGTCATCGAGTCTAGGAGAGGGAATTGACACAGCTGTCCCATTTAGAGCTGAGTACTCAGGAGGCACTGAGTCTCAGCACTTGGAGCCGCTATGAGTCTCTCTGCATGAACTATGAACCACTGCAGAAAGCAGCATCTCTGGCCAAGGCTGAGGTGCCTCTGGCTTTGTATGTGGGTGCTAGGGATTAAACTAACATCCACATGCTGATGCAGCCTGCACTTTACTAATTCCCAGCCCTGCGAAAGATCTTCTCAGGTGTGCACTTTTTATGTATTTGAGACCTATAATATATATTTTCTTCCTCTAATCCCAGGAGTCTTTAACCCATCATTTAAATGTATTTTCATTACCAGAAGGGGTTCCCATAAAAAATTCATGTAATGCCTGTTGTAGTGGTGCACGCCTTTAATCCCAGCACTTGGGAGGCAGAGGCAGGGGAATATCTGGAAGTCAGAGACAAGCCTGGTTTACGTAGTAAGTTCTAGGACAGCCAGGGCTACATAGTGAGACCTTGTCTTAAAAAAAATTCAGAGGGGATATGAGAGTCCTCAATCACCATTCTTCCTTCTAGAAGGTTTTCAACTGAGTATGATTTTATGCTCAAGGGAACTTTTGTCAGTGTCTGCAGATTATTGTATTGTTATGATTTGGGAGGCAGGCACAGTTAGCAACTACTGTGTCCAAACCAGAGATGTTGATGAATATCCTAGAATGCACAGGAGAGCCCCCTAGCCCACAGAATAATTTGGCCATGATGTAAGCAATGCCAAGGTGTGGGAAATCTTCTTCTAGAGTTTGGGATCATGCTTCCTTAAAGGTCAGTGAAAATGCAACTGCAAATTCCTGGTCAAAATGCTGTTTCACTCCATTCAGATGTGCTTTAAAAATTTAGAATAACCAGGCAGCAGTAATGTATGCCTTTAATCCCAGCACTCAGAAAGTGGAGGCAAGCAGATCTCTGTGAGTTTGAGACCAGCCTGGTTTACAGAGAAAGTTCCAGGACAGCCTATACAGAGGGAAAAAAATGTTTAGAAGAAAGGCACATGGGAGAGCATTCCTGGTAGGGATTAAGGTATGAAATACATACTTTAGAAAAGAGATTAGTTTCCATGGTGACCAGGCTTCCATCACAAGGGAGGGACAACTGAAAATGTACAATTATAACTGCCAGGTAAATATGTCCTTGACTCTAACGGTGTTATGGGCCTCGCTCAGGGAGCGGAGAGTCCAGATTCATTGCTACTTGTCCTTTATTTTCTGATTCTGATCCGGAGGCAGGCTGACCATCCCTGATGTAGAGTCAAGGCTCTTAAGACTCTTCCCCATCACTATTGAGGAGCTAGAGTCTTCCCACAAAAGGCCTGGGCTGATAGGTCTAAGGAGATGAGATAAAGTTTGTGCATGTCAGTTTCTGCAGTATGTAACTCTACAATTAGGACTTTTCTCCCTGAAATCTTAGGATCCAGGTCGGTGAGGTCAGGTGGAGCCTGAGCCGTAGAGAGTCTCATTGTACAGGCCAAAGAACTCTGTCTATACCATTTGCGTAACCTACCGTCCCATAAATGCTCAGATTTGAAGCAGGTTTGGAAGCTCCGGCTTCTCCCTTCTGAGTTAGGGTACTTTCTCACTGACTCAGGGTGTAGAAAGAACAGGAAAGTGAGAGTAAATGATGACACCACCTTTTCCCATGATATTGGGGCAAGTATTTTTAACATCCCTAGACCTAATTTTCTTCTTCTGTACACTTGAGTAGCAATACTGCCTCGTGTGTCCACAACCTCTCAAAATTCTGAGTTTCATTGGATCCACTTTTCTCACTAGGCTTCTGAGAGTTCCAGTCTCTTCGTCTACATGCTTACGGATGGAGGAGACCAGGTAACTGCTGAATGGATGAGGAAGGCAGAGGAACTTGCTTCAATGCAGTCATCGCCTGCACCAGCATCACAGAGGCCAAGAACAGAGAGGTGAGCTGGGTGGTAGGTAGGTTGGTCTGAGGCCTCTGTGCTAGGGTCAGCTTCCAGATAGCTTCTCCAGGTTACAGCAACGCTCTGACCGAGACCTCTTTCTGTTGTTTCTTCCGTTGTTGAGTCAACAGTTTCATGATCACTGGAATCCACAATCCATTGAAGAGTCCTGCAGGACGCCTACAGCCAGGAGGGATCCAGAGGCAGGTGCGAGCGGCGTCTTCACATGCTGCTGGTCATGGTTGCGGCTGGCAGTGTCTCTCTCTCAGCCTTCCGCTTCCCAGTCCTTTATATATTCTTAATACTAGCCTTCTACCAGATGTATAATTGGTAAAGATTTTTTCCCATTCTGTAGTCTGCCATTTTGCTGGAATGAAGGTGTCCCTTGGTACTTTTTAGTTTTATGATGTCATATTTATTAATTATTGGTTCTAATGACTTGCTATCAGGATCTGTTCAGAAAGTAACTTTCTGTGCTAATGAGTTAAAATGTTTTTCCTACTTCCTCCTCTATCAGGTTCAGTGTATCTGATTTAATGTTGAAATCCTTGATCCATTTGGAGTTGAGTTTCCTGCAGGGTGATAAGTATGGATCTATTTGCATTCTTCTACGTGCAGCCATCCAGTCTGACCAGCACCATTTGTTGAAGATGTTGTTTTTTGGCCTCTTTGTCAAAAGTCATGTGGCTGTAAGAATGTGGGCTTAAATTCTATTCCAATGATGGATGTGCCTGGTATTTATACCCATGCTGTTTTTGTTGCTACATTTATATAGTATATCTTGAAATCAGTGATACCTCCAGGAGAGTTTTTATAGCATGTTTAAATTCTGGGGATCCTATGGCTTTATATATATATATATATATATATATATATATATATATATATATATATATACACATACATACATATACATTTAAAGCTGGGCAGAGGTGGCGCATGCCTTTAATCCCAGCACTCAGGAGGCAGAGCTAGGTGCATCTCTGTGAGTTTGAGGCCAGCCTGGTCTAAAAAACTAAAAAAAAAAAAAACTTTTTGATATCAGAAGTAATGAGTGATTGATTTCAACCTTTGGATGAGCTAATCTCTTCAAAAATCTTTCTTATTCACAAAGACTGAAGTCACCTGAAGCCCCATTTAACTGTGATATTTCCAAAGTACTTAGTTGTTTTCTTAAAGAGTTATTTATTTTTATTTTATGTGTGCAGGAGTTTTGCCTGCATATTGTCTATGTGCCATGTGCATGTAGTGCCTGTGGTGGCCAGAAGAGGGCATCAGATCCTCTGGAACTTGAGTTACATGTGGGTTCCGGAATCAAACCAAGTCTTCCACAAGAGCAGCAAGTACTCTTAACTCCTGAGCCATCTCTCCAGCCCTCCTTAGTTATATATTTTAAAAAATTAAGAGAAATCAAAACCCTACAGAAATTTATTTTAGGAAAACAACAAACTAATAAAGTGTATTGGGCAAGGACCAAATCTAGAGCATTTCTTACATACTTAATGTTTATTTAATCTTATCTATCTGTGTCTATACAATATTCAGGATGCTGAACACAGACCCAGGTACTGGAGGGTCCTGAATCATCCGAAAATAGCCTTTTATCCCCCCCCCCATTTCAGTTTCATTTTAAGCATATTAACAAGCGTTAAAAACTAAAAAGGTTTCTGGATGCCTGTTGGCAACCATTAAACTAACTAGGAGTTTGCTCCCCCCAAGTGATTGGGTTTATAGAAGATTTTCTCTAATTGGGTGAGCTGATGTTTAGGACAGTGAGTCAAGCCACTGAGAGTGTATACTAAGCACCCTACAGCAAGCAACAACCTACGCATTTCCAACTATTGGTGTAAGAGAAATTTCTCCAGCGGTTCTGGAAGCCCTAGCTGGCAGACGGCTTGATGACATGGACGTCGGCCCAAGCACTTCCGGACACACAGGCGGCATAGCTGAGAAAGAGCAGGCGGACCTGGGAGATGGAATAAAAATAGCATGAACCTCCCAGTGGGGTGGAAACGGAGATTTGAATACTGTAAGTTTAGTTGAATGGCATAGGAATTACCAAATAATGGTAAATGGTACAAGCAGAGGATTCTGCGATGCCCTTTTGTAGAGGATGTCCTTTAAGTTTATCCTTCAACAGTGACTGCATTATTGAACAATGAGCTATCCACAGGCTAGGAAAGAAGTGGGGATCCACACAGTGCTTCTCACTCACTTTTATTGCCTGTGCTCATGGAAGTGATAGGCTGGATGAAGTGAAAAGCACTGGGGTGCAGGGCCCTAAGACAGAGCTTCAGCACAGAGGGCCAGCTGAAGAGAGGGTGGGAGCAAGAAGTGTTACCTCTGTGGTTACACAGTCAGTGCAAGGAGCTGAACCAAGGGCCAAGGAGTCCTCGCAGTCCAGCCGGGGCCTCCCAGTACTAACTCCCTGTGTGGTAGACCTGGCTTCCACCTCCCACCCAGAAGGGCTCTCTGTTCTTGCAAGGGTTCCACCTCAATAAATATGTAGAAAGAACTCTACTTTAACCCCATTGTTCCCTGAATTTCAGTCTCAGCGAATCTACTTCTAAAGGGACACTTTATATTATCCCATTATTTCTTTGCTTGTCCATCAGCAAAGACTTCCTCAAGTGGATCTAGTTACTTACTGGCTTATACAGATCCTCATTGTAAGTAAAGTCTACTGTAATGGCATTATGAAAAATATGAAAAAGAGCAGTTTACATATGCAAACAGCCAGATGACACTCAAGATCGATGGGGACAAGGAACATGAGACAGAGAGCTATTCAAAGAACCACTCACCTTTAGTTAAAATGCTGGGGATTGAGAATGGAAAAGATCCCTACCCAGTGTCCCTCAAATCTGGGGCAAGCCATCCATCAGAAACTAAGTAGCTAAGCATATGGAGAACATATTAAAACAACTAACTGTCCAGTTCTCTCGGTGAAGCTCAAAAACAATGTGTGTGTTTATGAAGTTTGAGGACAGAGGAGCTTGCTGATAAGGAATGCAAGTAAACCACAGGACTGAAAACACTCCCAATTGGGGGTGGGATGGGGGTTGCTGAAGAAGAAAAGAAAAATGTAAAAATGTACGAATTGTTACCAACTATGTTCTTAGCGAACAGTTGGAAAAGTACTTCCCAAATTAGGATCTAGTAAGGCAGGCCACTAC
>NW_023505600.1:0-56889 GCF_004664715.2 Peromyscus leucopus | reverse complement strand
CATCTGACTTTTTATGACCATTTGCATATTTATCACATTGAGAGCCCTCACATTTGGAACATTTATATTTACAATTGTTATATTTCCTAGTGAAATGTTACTCTGTTAGTAGGGAGTAGATTACTTTATCTCCTAAAACTGAATTTGGCCTGAAAGATTGACTTTCATTCTTTGACTCTCACTCTGTATGTCTCTTTATCAGTGGGTTTTGTTTCTTAAAGAAAATAGGAAATTTGATACATTGCTTCTTAAATCCAGTCAACCAGTTTGCATCATTTTTTTCAATGAATTTGGCCACTTACATTTAAAGATTTCATTAAATTTTATTGACCAATTCCTCTAATAATATCCTCTCTCTCCCCTCCCTCCCCTCCCTCTGTGTGTGTGAGAGAGAGAGAGAGAATGGGGGGCATGTAGATTCACACATGCCACAGCACATTTGTCCAGATTAGACACCTTTTGTGACACAGGTCTCTCCTTCCATCTTGTTGTAGCAGAGATTGGACTGCAGTTTCTTCCACTCCAGGTTAGCTGGTTTCTGAGCTTCTGTTTGATGCTCCATTCTCATCCTCCCTTTTATCTCACTGTAGGAATGCTGGCATCATAGATTCCAGTCAAGCAATCTGACTTTTTGTGTGTCCCAAAGATGGGGCTCAAGAAATCAGTCAGCCTCATGAGACTCTTACTGTACAGGCAGGATGTCACAAGAGAGTCTGGGCCCTCCTGTCTGTTCCCATTCCTGTAGCCAGGTACTTTTCATGGTGCTGAACTCATCCAGTCTTAGGTAATATTTCTCCATTATTGCCTAAGTAGGAAGTGTCCTCTCATTTCTCTTTGTCTACTTGAAGACACAAATATTCAAGGCATCACCAAATTAGGTACTAATCATGAGATATTTCTTGTTTTTAATACTAGTAACTTGTTCACATTGATAAAACTCTTTTTTGGCTAAACCAAATTTATATGTGTGCTATCTATCATAGGCTCATAAGGTGTTGAGGATGGCCTTGGTAGGTGCTGGTGTGTGTGAGGATAAAAGGAGATGCCCTAAGACTTTCAAAGTTTTGCCAATGGTAGGAAATTAGTTAGTTTAGTTAGTCTCACTGTCCATAATGGTCAGGAAGAACATCAGATAGTAGATCTTCAGATGACTCAATGCAAATGTGTGCCAAGCATGGAATGCACATGACCTCCAAGCCAGAGCAGAAACATAGGATGTAGTATGTTTCCTTAAAATTTCATATTGATGACATGCTGAATTGAACATACTCTCTTGACACAGCAGGTGCACAGAGGACTATCAAATCAAGCCCACTCCCCACAGGAGTCTGACCCATGCCACAATGCCTAGGATCATCCTCAGCGATTCTCTCCACCATGCAACAAGGCCTCTCCTACCTGTGGCTTTGCATATGTTGTGCCCTCTTGTGACAATGGGACTTCCTCCAGAGAACTCCTAGGCATCCTTATAAACCCATCAGACCCAGCCACCTCAGTAAACCTGCCAAAGCCCCTTTCATGGCTGCTAGGCTCCCTCATCTTCTTCCATAGAATCCAGCACAGGGCACCTAATTGTAGCCAGATGCATCAAATACTTTTCTCTCACCAGTCTAGAACTCTAGAGTTTATCCAGGCATTTCACATCAAACAGCAAATGGCTTATATCTTCTGTCTAAACATACCCATATTCTAGTACAGGAGAAAGAAAGGGGCAAAGGAGACTTCAGGAAGTCATACAAGAATGAGCATTTTAAAGAACAGTAAACCACAGAAGAAACTGGATGGATGGATGGATGGATGGATGGATGGATGGACGGACGGACGGACGGACGGATGGACAGACGGACGGACGGATGGACGGACGGACGGACGGGTGGGTGGATGGATGGATGGATAGAATTGTGGTGGTAGTGGCAGGGTGTGTGTGTATGTGTGTGCATGTGCGTGTGCGTGTGTTTGTGTGTGTGTGTGTGTGTGTGTGTGTGTGTTTTCTTTCAAGTGGGCATACATAGAGGTACTCATAAGACAAAGATCAATCTTGGGTGTTGGTACTTAGATCCCACCCACATTAATTTAGAGACAGTGTCTCTCAATTGGCCAAATACTCAATGGCTGGCCAGTGAGCCCCAGAGATGCCCTCAACTCTATTCTCCGGCACTGTCATTGCAAGTACAGACCACAATACCTGACTTTTTGATAGTAGTGGTGAGAATTAAACTCAGATCCTCATGCTGGCATGGCAAGCAATTTATGTGCTAAGTTTTCTTCCAAGCTTTGATATGTCTTTTTAAGGGATTTCAAATTGTGACATCTGAGAAGAGTGTAATCAGCACAGAGAAGTCACAAATGAATACATGACCCATGAGATGAACAGTACCAGCTCCTCTTAGAGACCCTCCCGACCTTCACTCTTGTAAAATGTCCCCTCACAGTGATCTCCCTCTATGCTGCAGCCACTTTGCTTGACTTTTTGTTTAAAAAAGAAAGCTCATGCATGCCTCCCTCACACCCGTCCCACACTCTCATCCTCCACATGTGTCCTAGCACAGCTTCCTTTGTCTGTCCTTCATGGTTCATTTGGAAGTTCTCACCCTCAAACAGCCTTCTGTATTCCCTCAGCTTCTCAGTTCCCACCTCCTCCTCTCATAACCTCCTGCTTTGTCTTCCTAGAATACCAAGCCCTCTCTGTGATGTGGTGGGATCTGCATTTCTCTATTGGTTGTTAGTTGACTAGAACAGAACACCATCCCTGAGGACACAGAGAGCCTTGTGTGTTCTTCATTGTGGTGAACTTAGAATCTAGAGCAGTGACTCGAACCTTGCAGATGTTTAAATACAACAGCACAGATGAGTGAAGGGAGGAGTGACGTGCACAGTGATGTTAAGGTCAGAGTTCACCAGTCTAGATTTCCCATGCCCTGGTTTGTCACCACATTGACACCTGCACTGTTCCTTCCCTTTGGGAATTTTGGTTATTTGGCTGTTGCTCTGCTGCAGGATGTACCTAGCATGCATAGAGGCTTCTAGTGTTCTGAAAGCTAGGAAGAATGTGAGCGGCTGAAACAGCTTTTCCCAGGACCGATGGGAGGAGAGCAGGTTTGGGGTTGAGCCTCAAGTCCTAGAGCAGGAGTTGTTGATTAGCCACTGTCTGTCCTGGACCACTTTATTGACAGCCTTTCTTTATCCTTTCTTTATTCTTCTGGGGGTCCAGAGGAGGCAAAAACTTGACAGTGGATGAACTAAGCCCCCATGATGTTCATAATCCAGGGGTGTAAAGGTTTCAGTGTACGTCTGTGACAGAACAATGTGGGTTTTCTCTGGCTCTGCTGCGGGGCAGCTACCCACCAACCCCACATTTTCCCAGAGTTTTCTTGAGTGAGAGTAGCAGGAAATACTAGATAGAAGGATTTAGAGTATGGAGATAAACAGATAGAAAATACAGGGTAGCCTCGAGAGTGCCAGGAATCTATTCCAATGCCCAACAGTCTCTGCCCTAGGGTATTTATAGAAATGCCAAGGGGTGGAGCAATAGACCTCCCCCAAGCACAGCCAAGTGCAGACCATCTTAGACACCTGCACTCAGGCCTGTTGTCCAATCATCCTCTCTATGCAGACCCTCTGGGCAAAGCCATGAGGAACCTGAAAATAAGCTCCCACACTCTGCCATCTTCTTTCTGTACACAGCTAATTTTTTTAATCTCCTTTTCTCTGTCAACGATGCACACTTCAGAGGTGCTAGGAAGATAGTATAAAACTCTCATTATGTCCCTGCTCTAAAGAAAACCTCCTCTAGGTGCAAACTTTATTTTAGTGTTTCCTACAGAGGAACCTTGAGGTGTTGTTAGCATCCCTGGTCTTGGTGATCTTATCCACAGGAAAGGAGCGATGGCTTCTTCCCAAGTTATAAAGACGTACCAATCTCCTAGCAGCTTATCCATTTTATTGGCACAGTGGAGGTCTTCACTGTTGTAGATAGTAGTTTTTGTTGTTGTTGTTTATTTGTTTTGTTTTATTTTAGTCTGATTTTTTTTTTTGTTTTGCCTAGCAACCTCATCAAATGGTGACCCACTGGAGAAGGGAGTGTGCTGGCTGAGCTTCCCTGCTTTCCCTGCAGCTGGGATAGCGTGTGTCTTCTGAAGTTTTTTTTTTAATTGAAACCCATCCACAGTCTAGCATCCTTCATCATAAGCTGGAGAATCTAGGGGAGCCTTAATCAGACCTGGCAGGAGACTCTCTGTTTCTGTGTTCCTCTCCTGCTTTATCTAGTTAAGACAGAAGACAGGAGAGTTGGTCCTCATCAGGTATTTTATTCCCATGATGTTCAAAGCCACAAGTTTAAGTGGCAAAGGAAGAGCAGCTGGGACCTCCTAGCAAATATCTGCTAACTGAGGAGAGCTTCCAGAGGGGCTGTGTTTTGAGGTCCCATCCTAGGCATAGAAGTCAGAGGGATCCTGAGACCTTGGCAGGGGACATCACTTCCTGTGCTGTGGAGGAGGAGATCATAGCTGCAGGTCTCCGGCCTGTGACCCTTCAGTGCTAGGCAGGATCTGCTCAGTCTTTGCTCTCTGACTCTGGGTGGCTCTCATGATGTTTCCTCGCCTCAGTCTCCCGTCTGTAAAAATAGTAACCCCTAACTGGCAGACAATTTTCACAAATGCTTGTTCAATCCTCATAGGATCCTTTATGTAAAAAGATCCCTTATCCACCTAAGGATCCCTACCCCAGTGGCCACACTTCCTACAGGGCTCCACTTACATGCTGCCATGATTTCAACGTGAAATGAGCAGCCAAGATTCATTTGTTTGAACTACTGGTCCCAGCCTGGTGGTGCTGTGTGGGAAGACTAGAATCTTTGGAAGGTAGAGCCTGGCTGGAGGAAGTGGATCACTGGGAGTGGGCCCTGGGTTCTATAGCCTGTCCCTTTTCTCTGGTCACTACCTGATTCCTGACTGTGGATGCAATGGGACCAGATGGCCTCCTGCTCCTGCCCAAGATGCTTTCCTTGCCACCATAGAATATTCTCCCCTGGAACTGTAAGCCAGACTAACCTCTTCCTTAAATGGTTTCTAGGCAGGTATTTTTTTTGCATCCATAAGAAAACTAAAAAAGGGTGTCTGCAGGTCTCCTACGCAGACATTCCACAGTTGTGACATTGTCCACATCTTGGGTTCTCAAGTCTAACTCAGACTTGACCTCATAGCCTTATGACCAGTCCACACAGAAACCCACTCCATTACTTCACTAAACTATATGACTTTCATGTTTGTGCTCTGGTTTTTACAGCCACACAGCTGGCTGAAAGAAGCAAGTTGCACAATCATGTCATAGCCTGATTGGTGTTCTGTCTTGAAATTTGCTCTGAGAAATAGGCTATTCCACTAATTTAAAATTTGACTGCATTCAGACTTTCAGTACATGGGCCAAGTACAGTGAGATTCTTTCCCTAATGTAGCATGAATGACTTCTCACTCATTTGTCCATTGGTTTGTTCTTGTCCCCTCTGAAGTTCTACCAACTCAGGTGTTCCTGTCTGCCTTTGTGTGAGCATTTGAATTTTTATAACTCCCATCTGTACAGTGTATTAAACTATTCTTAAAGTTCTATGGCATTTCTCTAGCCCACAGTTTCAGACTCTTCTACAAATCTCTTATAAATTAGTTCCAAAGGCCCAAAGATATGGCCAAACTTCCTAGAGAAATGGACCTCACTCTGGTACTAATTCTCTGCATTAAGTGTTTTATTGTCTTGTGATCAAAGACTTAACAGAAAGAACTAAATGCAGAAGGGTTTTTTTTAGTTCAGATTCAGAAATACAAGCCTGTCATGCTGGGAAGGACATGGCATCTAGAGGGGCACAGTCTGTGGTGGTGCCAGCTTGTAACATGTCTGGCCCATATCTTGAAAAATCACACAGCCAGAAAGTGGAACAGAGAGGCATATGATGTCAAGAATAGAGTCCAGCAAGGACTCTTCCACATGCACAAGTGTGTATTGGGACCTGCTGTGTGCCAGCCAGGCAGTGGAACTGGGTCACCTAGGGTCACAACCTTACTCAGAGTTTTGCCATGACTCCTCAGTAGTCCTGAGGACTGGTGTAGATTGAGGTACACCCTGTCCAATGAGACCCAGAAGGACAGACAGAAAAGCTCAGGTGGCTGTGGCCTTTCCTCTGTCTCTTACTCAGGAGCACTCAAACCCTTATGCTTCCAACCTCACTTAGCCTTCCATTGCTACTCAGTTCCTGGATATCACATCCAGAGTGATATATGGGAATCTTAGTCTCCCTGGGGATGTCAGGGATCATGGTGACACCCAGTGGTTCCTGATCCCACCCTAGTCAGGGAGGCCGCAACTAAAGAGGTCTTCTTACTTAACCACATGGTGATGCCATGAGGAAGAAACTGAGATTCACAGAAGCAAAGTGATTCATACAGGTCATGTAGTGAGCAAGGGCCAGAGCCAGGATTACACTGACCCTTACATACTACTTATGTGATTGTGGCTTTGCCTGTACAATGGTATCCCTGAGCTTCATCACTAGAAGACCCCAGGCATGAGTTCATTCCTAGTCACCAGCCAAAGTTAAAGGAATCTTACACTCTTCATTGGAAAATTAGTGTGGAGGTCTGTATCTTTCTCAAGTGGATCATTTCACTTCCCCTTTGGGCTATGAGAGGGATGAGGAAGTTCTTTTGGGGCAGAATTTGTAGACAATCCATCTCCTCCAGGAAGCCTCTGTCTGGATAAACCTACACCTCAGGGACAGTAACTGTTGGTACATTCCTTGTCAGGGTTCTTATGAGTATCAAAGGAGGGTTAAGTCAAGTTGGAGAGCATAAGAGCTTGAGTGCTCCTGAGTAAGAGACAGAGGAAAGGCCACAGCCACCTGAGCTTTTCTATCTGTCCTTCCGGGTCTCATTGGACAGGGTGGCCCTCAATCTACTCCAGTCCTCAGGACCACTGAGGAGTTGTGGCAAAACTCTGCGTAAGGTTGTGACCCTGGGTGACCCAGTTCCACTGCCCGGCTGGCACACAGCAGGTGTGAATCCACACTTGTGCATGTGTGGCTGGTGGTTGATGTCCTGCCACAGTCACAAAGTGGCTGTGTGGCTACTCTCTCCATGCTTCCATGGCTCTATGTATAAAAGAAATCTGTAAGTTGTGCACTGGTGGAACTTTCAGCTGTGGGTTTGTTTTATCCACTAACCTGCAATCTCACCACACATATACACCACACCCTACCAACAACCTCTATTACAAGAATTAAAGAAAGCCACACACCAGACTGAAATTAGGTTTTTAATGCTGGGGTGGTGATAGCAAGTGTTGAGACTACTAAGACAAGAAGGGAGCTTTGAAGGGTTCTCCAGGTGGGTTCAGGGAGACCTTGTATAGATGATGGTAGCACTTTCTAGAGAGAAATGCCACAGGAAGTCAGATGAAGCCACTGGAGACTAACCTGGAATGAGAACACAGGATGTGAGGACATTGGCGGTTGCAGCAGCCGTGGGAGCTGGCTCCACTGGACATTGACAAGATTCACAAAAGCCTAGTGTCACTAAATCCACTTGTTCCTGAAGTGCCAGCATGGACTAGGCTAGGAGAGGAAAGAGAAAACTGTAGATTTGTGGTCTTGTTCTCCCACCTGGCCCTGACCCCTTCTCATCCCTTCCTTAGCAGCAATGGCAGATGGGAAAAGATTGAGTAGAAGCTATGCCCACAAAGCCAGGTCCAGATGCAGACCAAGGACAAATGTCTATGCTCCAAGTTAGGACTCAGATAAAAACTACTAGGATATTCATTTAGTAACAAAGACACTAGCTGAGTTTGGGTTATTGATTCAGGGACAAGGTTCAGGGTGTATTCAAAATCAGAGCTCAGCCCAGAGTCAGGATCAGGTCTCAGTTTGTCTTGTCTTATGACAAAAGCACAAGCCTTCTCCCTGGGTTCCTAACAGGCTGCTGTGCATAGGGCACAGAGCCTACTGTGGGGTTTGATGAGAACGGCCATCATAGGCTCAGGTACTTGAATACTTGGTTCCCCAGTTAGACAAACTGCTTGGGAAGATTAGGAGGTATGACTTTGCTGGAGGAGGTGTGTCACTAGGGATGGGTATTAAGATTTCAAAGGCCATGTCATTCCTAATTAGCTCAAACAGCCTGGTGATAGTGTCTCAATACATGAGCTCTCAGCTACTGCTCCAGTGCCATGCCTGCCTATCTGCTGCCATGGTCCTCATCATGAGTCATAGGCTCTAAGCCTCTTGAGTTGTGAATCCCAAAATCAATCCTCTCTTTTATAATTTCCCTCGGTCATGTTGTTCTGTCACAGCAATAGAAAAGTAACAAGGACACTGTACCAGCAGGGTGTCACGGCATTCCTCCTTCTGCTCCCTCCTCTTCAGATGGAGTCTGGTGACTATGCTGTCAGTAGATTAGCTGAAGGAGTCAAGTCAAGATCAAACCCTCAGTATTTGCCATTGGAAACTGAACAGAGTTCCATCCAACTGGCTCATCACTCTGTCAATTCTGTGACCTCAAGTATGTCACTGTGCATGCAGAATTGAGAAATGACCATGCACCACTGTACAGACTCTCTTAAGGATGAAATGAGGTAGTGCAGGCAGGACACAGAAGGACTGTGTGAAGGGACACAAACAAGGAGGGTCACCTCCAGGGCCTGACACCCTGGATGGCCTGATTCTCATTGACCTGGCAACCCTGTCTATCATGGGAAGCTAAAGCCGGCCCCAATGAGGGTTAGAGAAGTTAAAGGTCTGACTTGGTCAGGATTCAGGGTCCCTGCCTGGGGCACTCCTACAGCTGTTGTCTTGAACTGTGGAAGGCTCTCCAGTTCCCAAACTGTGACTTACAGAGGAGGTCTTGAGTAAGACTGACATTCAGGTCTGTCAGGAGCACCTGGAGCAGTGGACATATCTGAGAGATGGACAGAAATAGAGAGAAAGAAGATGGGAAGGAGACAGAAAACAGATGAGACTTTGTTGTCAACACACTTCCCACCCTCCTCAGACTGAGGGGCTCATTTCCAGGACCTGAGAACAGTTAACCTTAGCAACCTAGAACTAGAATTGTAGCAGCTAGAGTCAAAGATGTCCCAGTTGGATGGGAACACAACACCTCAGAATGTTAGAAGTTCGGGATCTTAAAATCTAGCATCCACATTAACATCACCGACTCCTGAACCTTGAACTCTTGAACCCTGGAACATTGAGCTCCTCAGAAGGTTTAATCCTGAGGATGCCCAATTCCCAGTTCCCTGCAGATTCTCATTCACAGATGCTTAAAAACAGTCATTTACATAAAAGTCTGTTTATTACAAACAAGCAAAAAAACCATTAGCTTAAAGGTACAAGCGGTGCATGGATGTGGTTAACAGCTCAGTGCAGCATCTGTGATTTCTGCCTCCTCTCTACAGCCCAGCTACTGAGGAGGAGTTGCCCCCAGGTCTTGCAAAGAGACATGTGCACCTCACAGGAAACAGTGTCCTGAGTATACAGCCACAAGTATAGATATCTCTCCTATCCTGACCCAGCCTGTCTCTGGGTGCCAAGAGCCAGGAACTTACTTCGTTTTGTAGCATGTTTGACACTGTGTTTGTAAGCAGGCCAGATACACCATCCATCATTCTCTTTACAAAGGCATTTTGTCTGGAAAAGGAAGGACTTGGAAAGCTTGGTCAATAGTTCAGAACAGAATATAGAGTCAGTCAGGTGACTACAACTCTGCGCTATGATTTCACTGTTACCAGTGGCACATGGCAATATGGACCATTACTGAGCATCTGAGCATCTCATGCTAAGTAACTGCTTTCTCAGTGTGGGTGCTCATCACATCCTGACACAGCATCATTCCCTCTGCCTTTACTTACACAGCACCAGGCTGAGCTACAGGCACCAGGCAGAAAACATTCAACCTTTAACCTCCTTCATAAACAAGTCTCACTGAAGTTGCCTCCTCTCCCTTTCAACTCTCATCCAGTTGTTATCCCCTGAGGTTCCTATTCTGGGTGTTTGCTGAAGGGAGGGTTTGTTCTCCTTGTGCCTACTAAGTATTATGGTCTGTGTAGGGCTCCTCATTTTCCTCAAATTTATTAATGGACCAAATACTTCTCCCCCTTACTATTCCTCAAGATATGTTTCAGGAGACACAGAGCTATTTGTTTTCACCAAATTGTTTTCCAGGGCACATAACAATGCCTGCCTGGCAAGAAGTAGATTTTTTTTACTAGAATAATGAGAAAATGTGGCCAAGAAGATAGCCTAGTCTACAAAATATATCCCTTGTAATCATGAGGACCTGAGTTTAATCTCTGGTTGCCATATTAAAAACGAAAGAAAGAAAAGCCAAGTGACAACAAACACTTGTAATCCAGAGCAGTGAAGACAGAGATGGGGAGAATCCTCAGCTGGCTTAGCCTACTTGGTGAGCTCCAGGCGCTGACACATGCGCATGTGTGCCCGCACACAAACACCCATCCCACAAAACAAAATAAGTGAAGGAAATGTTTCCCTTAAATATACAGTGTGCCTACTGGTCTGGTGTCAGAAATCCTTGATCCCAGCCCTCCAGAGATAGAAGCAGGCAGACCTCTTAGACTGCAGCTGACCAGATCTGTACAGTCAGACCCTGTCTCAAAATACGTATGCACACAATGACAACAGGGACAAGTGGTCTGAAGGTGAAGAGAATATTCTTATAAGAAAAAGAGGGCATCTATCAAAGATCCCTAAAAAATGAAAAAAATGTATTGAGATGGAGTAGGGAGAAAGGAGTTTTACATAACTACCACTTCCATGCAAAGGTCCTGTAATAGCAAAATCTTATTTGAGCACAGAACAAAAGCCAATGTGTTTAAGGAAGAGTGAGGGCAGAGCCACATCATGAGAGTCTTTTTGGCCATGGGAATTCAGACCCAGTGGAGCAATATAAATTTGCTGGTGCCACCTGGCAGGGCATTGTCCAGCAGGACCCAGGTCTTTTATTACATGCCAAAATTGTGGTATAGGGAGTATTGGTGGCCTCAAAACATGGTTATGAAGACTGGGAACATAGGCCATCCCTCTATTCCTGCCCAAGACTTCCGAGGCCCACGCCATGTTTCCTTTCCCAGACACTGGGTAGCATCACTTCCTCCAAACCCTGCCTAAGCCAAACCTACTTTTCCAAGCCCAAAATTAAAGATGCAAATTTTGAGCATCAATAGGAATCAGTGATAGAAAATGACAAGATTGGGATGTCAGGATCTCACTCTAGGAAATTTCCAGAGGATAGAGATTACTTCAGGACAATCAGATCCCATGCTAGCATCTAATTTTCCAACTGCCTCCCATTGGAGGTGGATGGGATATTAACATCTTCAGAGGCTCGAGGTACATTGATCCAGCTGAAAGGTATCATAGGTAAATGGATAATTATGCCTGAGAGGTCAATCCTCCTGCCTCAGCAATGGAAAGAAGCAGTCAATCCATTCAGTATGGTTCAGATGGCTCTCGAGCACTTAGCATATTCCAGGCTCTAAGCTAAATATGTATATTTACTCATGTTTTCACCCAGAAGCTGATGAGTATATCTCTATTGTTCCGATGCAAAGATGTGTAAACTGAGGCGTCAAAAGATGAATCTTCAGAGTAACGGTGCTGATAGTTGTGACAGAGTTGATATTGGAGGTTAGTCCTATTTTATATTCCACCATGCTGCTTCCCAGGTGTAGGAATAGCATTAAAGTCAGAGGTTATCAGGGTGATCCCAGTCCTCAGGGGAGACCTTGATCTGGAGGAGGTGGGAATGGGAGGTGGGCTGGGGGGAAGGAAAGGGGGCAGGAAGGGAGAGAACAAGGGAATCTGTGGCTATTATGTAGAACTGAATAGTATTGTAAAATAAAAAAAAAGATATTAAAAAAAAAGTGCTGGAGAGATGGCTCGGCCGTTAAAGGCTAGGCTCACAACCAAAGATATAAAGCTTTACTAAGATCCCATCTCTGCTGGGATGGATGAGCCTTACCTGTCAAACAAGGAAATTGTGATTTTTTTCTGCATCACTGGAGCACTTCCCTATGGCCAGGGTGGGAAGTCTGGTCAAAGCATCAGTGAGTGAAGATATGATGTCCAAGGATACAGAGATGTTAGCTGTGGGGCCAATTAAAGGCCTGCAGAAAACAAGAGTTACCCTGAGCAAAGGTCAAGAAGGCTTTTCAGTTTGCAGTGGTTTTCATGTCTGTGTGGACGCAATGCAGGGTTTCTATGGGCAATGTCAATATTATCTGGATAACATCAATCTGTGACATATTCCCTACAAAATATACACCTTTGTATTAGACTCCAAGGGCCATGCATGTTTAGCATATGTGAGATTTTTACTTGGCATAAATCTAATTGCTAAACAAAAACAATCACTAATGTTTTACAACACTAATTACCTGTAGGCATTCATTTAAAGTACTAGACCTGGTTTAATTTAACATTTAATCAGTATAACAATGCTATGAGAGAAATCACACTCTCTTTTCTGAGCCAAGAAACCTGGATATGGAGAGGTTAAGTAGCTACCCCAGGATATCACAACCCAGGACTGCATAAGTGCATCAAGTTCATATATGTGCTCAGGGCTTGTGCTGTTTGACTGGCAACTTCTATGGCCTGTCACTCTTACTGAGATGCTCGTGTGAGTTTGAGTAACCTAGTCAAGCAATTGAGAGAATGAACTAAGAAATGGAAATATCTAGGAATATGGACACAATAAAGAGGGAAAATATTTCACCAACAAGTGAAAATGGCAAATAGGGGTCACAAAATGACAGCTTGAAATCAAAACCACATATCAATAATTGACATTGGAGCAGGAGGATAGAGTGTCCTAACAAAGATCTTCAAGGAACAAGTGCAGAGTGAGTAGAATAAATGGAATACAACATGGGATGTGAGGGAAGAATTTGGGATGTATGTGTAGGAAATATTTCAAGGGTAAAACAACATGATTGCTAACTCAGGAAAAAAAAACAAGAACAACAAAAATCTCTTATTTTGAAAAGGATCCATGGCTGAAATGATGCTTTAAAATATCAATTGTAACACAGTATTGCCTGCTAACTTCTCCACATATTGTAACCTGCTTCATGTCTTTGGGTGTAAAGCAGTTTGGCTTAGAACGGTGACACGGTACAGGTTTTGTTTAAGTTGTGTGGTGACGTTTCAGTCCAACCTTCGGCTTTGGCTGCTGAAAAAATACAGCTGCTAAGACGAGCCTTTGTTTCTGTTTGACTGCTTTCCTGTTCTGTATCGGTGGATCTAAGTGCCTTCGCCACTGTTTCACATCTTCCTTTAAGGCTGTTTGTGAAATATATATATATATATATATGGATATGAATAGTTTTGTTAAGAAAAGCATTCAAGTATGACCATATACCATCTGTGTTTTCAATGCAGCGGTGAGAATGGAGAGTGCTTAGCAGTTAAGAGTGCTTGCTGCTCTTGCAGAGGAACAGAGTTCAGTGCCAGCACCCTTGTTGAAGAGCTCATAACCATCTATAACTCCAGGAGATCTGGCACCCTCTTCTGACTTCTGAGGAACTCGCATCCAGACGTACATGGAGATATATTACATGAATAAAAATAAAATCTTAAAAACAGCTTTAGTAGAACAGATGTCATTTCAATACTACAACTTGGCTCTGTGGCAGACAGGATCTATCTATTATAAAGATGCATATGAGGCCCGCTCAGCTAGTATTGCTTAGATAGCTCCATCTTGTCATACAACTCCCTAGGCAACCCTGAATCTGACACCCTTTTCTCAGTGCTTCTGTTCCCCAGCTGTGGAATGAGAGGATGGCTCCTGTCTTCATTTTGAAAATTGTCTAAACATTGACAAGGATTGAAGTCAGAATGTGCAGAGTTTTCCTGTTCCTATAAGAACTGTTTGTCGGACAAAGAAGCTGAGAAGGAAATCAGAGATACATCACCCTTTACAATAGCCACAAATGACATAAAATACCTTGGGGTAACACTAACCAAGCAAGTGAACAACCTATATGACAAGAACTTTAAGTCCCTGAAAAAAGAAATTGAAGAAGATGTCAGAAAATGGAAAGATCTCCCATGCTCATGAATAGGCAGGACCAACATAGTAAAAATGGCAATTTTACCAAAAGCAATCTACAGATTCAATGCAATCCCCATCAAAATACCAACACAATTCTTCACATACCTGAAAAGAATAATACTCAACTACATATGGAAAAACAAAAAACCAAGGATAGCCAAAGGTATTCTGTAAAATAAAACAATGTCTGGAGGCATCACGATCCCTGACTTCAAACTCTACTATAGAGCTACAGCAATAAAAACAGCTTGGTATTAGCATAAAACCTGACATGTGGACCAATGGAATTGAATTGAAGACCCTGACATTAACAAAACGACCAACAGTCCACAGCAAAGGAGACTCCAAAAAAAATTACCTAAGGTTAGCCAAGATATTCCAAACCAAAGTCATCCAGAACATTTTAGTGGCAGTGATGGATGGAGAGGAACTTCTGCCAAGTCTAAGTTCTTAAACTGTCAAACCTGAGGCTGCCAAGAAGTAGTTTCTTCAGTATGGACTGGGAAGAAGGCCCAGAATGGAATGGAAGAACAGTCTATTGAGAAGAATCCTAGTGTTTGCATAGAATAGCACTTTTGTCATTTGAAACCTGAGAGGAGAAACGACTAGATTGCAGTCATAGAATAAGTAGGGTAGAATTGGGGGTCTCGGATAGCTCTGCCCATCCTTCCTATACCTGCCCTGCATCTGAGTGCCCTATCATCTCTCCTGGGCAGAGCCAGTCACTGTGAGGGATGTTGTGAGGTGGCAATAATGACATCTCCCTCATCTCACTGACTCAAGCATCTGTGTTATAAACCAGCTTCCTAGATGACTTAGTTTAATGCATCTCCATCTATTTCCTGTGGTATGAAATTCAATCAATACTAAAGGTAAAAGGAGGAAAATAAGTGCATTCATGGCCACTGTGCTGCCATGGCAGAGTGTTGCTTCTTTATGGAGTAAACAAGACTGACTATGAATTACATCCTTCCTACCGTGATATTAGCCATGTTTATAGTATGGCTGTGTGCCCCACAAATTATCATTGAGCAGATGATGTGTGAATGCACAAGCCAGAATGGCTGTGGGCCAAGGGGCAGAATCCAGGTCCCCTGGCTTAAGAGAACAATCCAAAGAAGCTAAAGAGAATTATTATTTCAGTTTATAACTCACAGACTCCATGTGCTTTGGGACATTGAAGAATCCAGGTCCTCAAAGATGCATTTTTTTCTTGTTTAATTTCATTTTCTTCTTTTTTCATTAAGATTTTTTTTTCATTTTACACACCAGTCAGAGATCCCCCTCTTCCTTCTCCTACCTCCCTAGCTTTCCCTCCAACCCACCCCCCATTTCCACACACACACAAGAAAGCAAGACATCCCAGGGTGAGGCAAATCCAGTAGAAGCAAGTCCAAGCCCTTCCCCCTGACTCAAGGTTGCACAAGGTATCTCATGAAAGGTAGTGGGCTCCAAAAAGAGCCCTCATGCACTAGGGATGGATTCTGATTCTACCACCAGGGGGGCTCCCCATGCAGATCAAGCTACACAATTGTCTTGCCATGCAGAGGGCCTAGTCCAGTCCCACGCAAGCTCCACAGCCATTGATCCAACTTTATGAGTTCCCATTAGTTTGGTTTGGACATCATCTGTGCAGGTTGTGCAGGTTTCCCCATCATGATCCTGATACACTTGCTCATAAAATCCCTCTTCTTTTTCTCATGTAGTCTTCATTTACCATGGTCTCCTATTCCTTGTTCTCCCTCTCTGTTCTTGATCCAGCTGGGATCTCCCGCTCCCACAGGCTCTCTTTCCCTCGACCCTCGCCCTTCATTACTCCTACTCATGTCCAGGCTGTTCATGTAGATCTCATCCATTTCTCCGTCATTGGGTGATCCCTGTGTCTTTCTTGGGGTCCTGTTTTCCAGGTAACCTCACTGGTGATGTGAGTAGCAGTCCAGTCATCCTTGTTCCACATCTAGTATCCTCCTATGAGTGAGTACATACTATATTTGTCTTTCTGAGTCTGGGTTACCTCACTCAGGATGATTTTTTCTAGATCCATCCATTTGCCTGCAAACCTAATGATGTCATTGTTTTTCTCTGCTGAGTAGTATTCCATTGTGTATATGTGCCACAATTTCTTTATCCATTCTTCAGTTGAAACAAAGTGCTAAAGAAGCCCACAGAAATCCACAAAGATATCCCCACAAAAGACTGCTGGCAATGGCCGAGAGATGGGATGGCCAAACAGACATCCACGGCTAAGCCCTGGTTGGAGTGCTAGGAATCTAATTAGTGAGAAAAAGGAGGGTTTATATGAGCAAGAATTGTTGAAACCAAGGTTGGATAAAGCACAGGGACAAATAGCCAAACGAATGGAAACACATGAACTATGAACCAAAGGCTGAGGGGCCCCCAACTGGATCACACCATCTGAATAGGTGAGACAGTTGATTGGCTTGATCTGTTTGGGAGGCATCTAGGCAGTGGTACCAGGCCCTGGGCTCGTTGCATGAGTTAGCTGTTTGAAACCTGGGACTTATGCAGGGACGCTTGGCTCAGTCTGGGAGGAGGGTACTGGACCTGCCTGGACTGAGTCTATCAGGTCAATGTCAGTCCTCGGGGAGGCCTTGATCTGTAGGAGGTGGGAATGGGGGTGGGCTGGAGGGAAGGGGAGGGGGAAAGGAAAGGGGAGAACAAGGGAATCTGTGGCTGTTATGTAGAACTGAATAGTATTGTAAAATAAAATAAAATGAAATAAAATAAAATAAAAATAAAAATAAATCCCTCTTCTTTCTCTGACTGGACTCCTGGAGCTCTGCCTGGTGTTTGGCTGTGGGTCTCTGCATCTGCCTCCATCAGTAATTGGAGAAAAGCTCTTTGTTGACAGGGTATTCACCTATCTGACCACTTAGGCAAACCAGTTCAGTTCAGGTACCCTCTCCACTATTGCTAGTAGTCTAAGCTGGGTCATCCTTGGGAATTCCTGGCAACTTCCATAGCACCTGGTTTCTCTCTATCCCCATGATATATCCCTCCATCATGGTATCTTTCTCATGGTATCAACCATCCAATTCCCTTATGTTATCATCCCCCATGGCCTACTCTCCACTGCCCATCCCTCATCCCAATTTTGGTCATGGAGATCTCATCTATTTCCCCTTCCCAGGGTGATATATCCATCTTTTTGGATCTTCCTTGTTAGCTAGGCTCTCTGGAGTTGTGGGTTATTGTCTGGTTATCCTTTGCTTTACTTCTAGTGTCCACTTATGCTGTGGATCTCTGTATGCTGTGACTCCTGAAAGTTGCTTGCATCCTTCTCCCATTTCTCAGGTAATATTATATTCTTCTGAGGTTTTTGATGTAGTTGAAGACTAGACAGTTATAATTTCCTTAGTTATGATAAAAAATAAGTTATATATGAAACCTTAGACTCACAAATATAGGATAGATGGGGTATCTTTTTTAATTTTGTCAAATACAAATAGACTAGATATTATAAATAGACTAGATACTATAATTGAATATCTTCATTGAGAATTTTTGTTATATGTAATTTTACTATGTTAAAGTTAAAACCTCACTTTTTGAAAAAAAAGAAAAGAGGAAGTGCTGTGGATATCTGTATGCTGTGAATGTGTTACTCTGATTGGTTAATAAATAAAGTGCTGATTGGCCAGTAGTCAGGCAGGAAGTATAGGTGGGACAATGAGAGAGGAGAATTCTGGGAATAGGAAGGCTGGGCCAGGAGTCACCAGCCAGACACAGAGAAAGCAAGATGTGAAGGCAGAACTGGGAAAAGGTACCAAGTTACATGGCTGAACATAAATAAGAATTATGGGTTAGTTTAAATGTAAGATCTAGTCAGTGATAGGCCTGTGCTAATGGCCTAGCAGTTTAATTAATCTAAGCCTCTGTGTGTTTACTTGGGGAACACTAGTGGGAGAGATTTGTCCCAACTGCCACCAGGCCAGAACACAGGAAAACTTCAGCTACACACTTATGAGTGGGTACATACCATGTTTGTCCTTCTGAGTCTGGGTTACCTCACTCAGGATGATATTTTCTAGTTCCATCCATTTGTCATCAAATTTCATAGTATTATTGTTTTTCTTTACTGAGTAGTACTCCATTGTGTATATGTACCACATATTCTTAATCTAGTCATCAGGGAGATGCAAATCAAAATGACTCTGGGATACCATCTTACACCTGTCAGAATGGCTAAGATCAAAAACACTGAATACAGCTTATGTTGGAGAGGATGTGGAGCAAGGAGGACACTTCCACTTTTGGTGGGAGTGCAAACTTGTACAGCCACTTTGGAAATCAGTGTGGTGGTTTCTCAGAAAACTGGGAATCAATCTCCCCCAAGATCCAGCTACACCACTCTTGGGCATAAACCCAAGGAATGCTCAATCATACCACAGGGACACATGCTCAACTATGTTCATAGCAGCATTACTCATAATAGCCAGACTCTTGTTTAATTTCTTAAAGAAAAACTAATTTCTCTTTTGGTCTCATCCTCTAGTGGACTTTTACAGATAATTGTAACTTAAAAAAATTATGGATTAAGACAGACAAGTGGTTTCTGTGGAAACCCATCTCCTATGTAGGTAGAGAACTTGTTTCCTTCCATTTCTGAGAAGCTAAAATAATCTGTGATGTAGAATCCACCTTGCAGGCTGAAAATGTATGTGTTCTTCATACTAGCCCATGTCTCTTTTTAAATCAGTGAGATGGGTCAGCGGGAGAGGCACTTGCTTCACAAGCCTGATGACCCCTCTTTACTCTGCAGAACCAACAAAAAGGCCGAAAGAGGGAACAACTCCTGAAAATTATCCTCTGAACTCACCAGGGACACCATCACACATGTACTTGCACCTACAACAAAACATCACACACACACAATAATACCTAAAACAAAAATAAAAGACTTATGTTTTTAGGTCAAAGAGATTGTAGACTCTGACTAAAACTAATGTCTGGCCTCCATCCCACATTTCATGAGATGACCCCACTTCAGAGCCCTAGCCATACCTCAAAATCCTGTGGCTCATATGCACAGCTCTTCACAGTCTGAACTGCAGGAATACATACTCCTCTAAGCAGACAACTGTCAATAACCACTGTTCTTTATTTGCTACCAGGAACTATCCTACTCCATCTTGTTTTATCTGTCAGTGAACTTAAAGGAGGCCCCGACAGAAATGGGCTTGGTTGAGATGAGAAGGCAGGTCCTGTGAGAATAAAAACCCTATTCCCAATTATGGGCACAGAGCCAACATCATTGCTGAAATCATGTTCAGAGGGCTTTATTGCCCCAAGAGCACAGCATTGGGGTTGCTGGAGTAGGGATGATGACATCAGGCTTATTGCTGGTCCCCAAACCCAGTTGCTGCAGCTGCTAAGTGAGTGAACATCTTATACCTGGATATCCTTGGTATGAAGGGCAGGAAAGTGTTTAGGAAATGGTAAGGGTGGTTAGGGGACTTATAGGCATATGATGAGAGCCTGTACCTGGCACAGTACCTTAAACAAGAGTAAAAACATATATACAGTATAACAAAGATAACCTTAAATTCATACCAATATACAAAATTCCATAAACAAGAGTGGAAACACAAATAGCATGGTCTAACAAAAATAACCTTAAATTTGAATCAATATGCAAAAATCCATACCAATGTAAAATATTTGAGACTAGTAGTTGGTTTTTAATTTAAAAGTAAATTCAATATTCTACCCGTTTATCCTATCATTCCTATTTTAAAAGCATTACCAATCATTTACCCTTTTATTCTATCATTCCTATTTTAAAAGTAGATTCACTAATATACCCTTTTATCCCATCATTCCTATATCACATGTTTTTTTTATCTTTTCTGAAAGAGATCCCTTAATCTAATGTCCTTTGCTTAGTGTCTCCCTGACCATGACAAATAACAATTTGAAATCAACCCAACTAAATGATGATAAACATCCATAACCCACTGACCAACCCAAAATCACCCACCCCTCCTCTTAGGAATATAGGAATCCTATTCTTAAAATTACTTCCTTTTGTCTGGGGGTGATGGCATCTTTAAGAGACCCTGGGAAAATAGAGATAGTAGTCAAGTCCTCGAAGAGCTAGCTGTTGTCCAGTTTCAGTGTGATGACAATGTTCAAGGCTTACTTGAAGTACTGTCTGGAGTAGTCTATGAGGCTGTATCATCTTAGTTAACCACTTTGAGATTGTCCTGAGAAGATTGTAGTTCATAGCTGATTTTTGGGTGGTGTTTTTTTGTCAGCTTAGTGGCATTACCACAATTCAGGTGGAATCATCTTTGTGGGGCTCCATCATCCTTTTGGAGACTTCAAAGGTCACCATTAGGAATAGTCATTGTTTAAATCTTAGATGGTCTTTTAATAAAAAAAAAACCCAGAGCTAAATATCAGGGTGAAGGCAGAAAGATCAGAGAAGCACAGCAAGTCACAGCCAACCTCACCTCACCAACTCCTCAGCCAATCTTGTTTCCACAAATCCTTAAACTTAAAGCCTCTGAGTCCTCACCCAAAAGGTTCTCAGCTGAACTGCCTTAGTTTCTGTCTCCTCATACTTTACATACCATTCTCCACCTAGCCATGTCACTTCCTGGGGTTAAAGGCATGTGTGCTTCTCAATACTGCAATTAAAGATGTGTGCCACCACTGCCTGGCTCTGTTTCCAGTGTGGCATTGAACTCACAGAGATCCAGATGGATCTCTGCCTCCTGAGTGATAGGATGAAGGGTGTGTGCCACCACTGTCTGGCCTCTATGCCTAATCTAGTGTCTGCTTCTGTCTTCTGATCTTCAGGCAAGCTTTATTAGAGTATACAGTATATCGCCACATTTCTCCTTTTTTGTATAAAATAATAAAAGAAGGTTATACCTAATATAAGAAAAACTATATATAAGTACAATAAGTGTATATATGATATGTACAATCAAGAGTTACATTAATAATGTCCAGTCCATAAACATTTGACAAATTCAGAGAAAATACTCCATTATCTATCCTATTTTTGTGAGTCCAAAGTGTTATACCTAATTCATGTTCTATCCTAAATTGTACTACCAACCAAAAATATATTTTGATGTCTTTCAATCTTATACAATTTACACCTCTTCAGTAAGTAACAAGGAAAACTAGAACTATCTAATCATCAACTCACTCAGAGACCTGAGAAGGAAATATTAACTGAGAAAGCAGGAAGTACAAATAAACGACTTCCAAAAAAAATGTGAGAAATGACAGAAAAAGTGGGATGACTGGATAGTCACCCAAGATTTCTCTGCAATGTTTCGGCATCCATCTTTGGCCTACAGGCCTAGCATATCTGACAGACTTACCTGTGAAGCAGGATTTTCTGAAGGGCCTTCATAACTTACCTTGGCAAGGTGCAGCATTCCTTTCTTTTGTCTTTTGTGTCTTCCTTGTTCATCTTGGACAGCATACTGTCAGCAGTCAAGGCAAAGGCATTTTCTTGCACAGTGGCTAACTTTTGCCACAAAGAAAGCAAACTCCATAAAGAGTTTCTTTAATGCCCATCATCTTCTCTGAAGTAGATTGGTGCTGCCAGGAGCAGACATGTCTTATACTCATAAAAAAGAATCTATGCCATTAAAACATTTTAAATGCCATATTCTATAAATCTCTGAAGTGTTTGAAGATAACCTGTCTATCTTAAATATTGTAGCCAAAAGGTTCCTCTGATCCCACCCAGTCCACAGTCCCACAGCCTCTTGGACGCTAGTAAACACACAGAGGCTTATATTACTTACAAACTGTATGGCCTATGACTGGCTTCTTACTAGCTAGCTCTTATAACTTAATCCATTTCTATTTATCTATAAGTTGCCATGTGGCCATGGCTTACCAGTACTTTCACATGTTGCTTCTCCAGGTAGTGCTGGTTTCTCTCTAGATGCCACCTTTCTCCTCCCTTTCTCTCTCCTTGGATCTCCTACCTGCCTCTAAGCTGCCTTGCCATAGGCCAAAGCAGCTTATTTATTAACCAATTGGAACAACATATATTCACAGTGTACAGAAAGATATCCCCCAGCAATATATATTTCTGTTTGACCTTGAAGACATACCTAGCATGACTAGAAGTTCGATTATAATAGGAGAATAAATACTAACTTGCATTTCTTTATATACTAATTTTTGGTAATAATAACTTTCAAGGACAAGGAATTTACATTACATTGTTAAATGAGCTGTATAGGTACAATACATTGCACAAGATTACAATTACATGTACAGTATTTTCTAACAAACTTAATCTCAAATATGTATCAACATACAAAATTTGTATACAATATACAAAAATCCAATGCAAAGTAAAATATTTAAAACTAGTAGTTGCTTTCTAAAAGTAGATTCAATAATCAACCTTTTAACATATCATATCCATATCTCCCTTTTTTCTTTTCAGAGTAGATTCAACAATTTACCCTCTATCTATCATTTCTTTATCTTTTTCTTTTCAGAGCAGATTAAATAATCCACCTTTTATCTTTTATCTATACCCTCTTTTTTGTTTTTTTTTCTTTTTTCCAAACAAGAATCCTAAATCTAATCTAATTTACATATCCTTTTTTCCTGCCCATTAACAATAACAATTTATAACCAACCATCCTCAGCAATGAAAATTACCCATAACCAATTGAATGATCAAAAACCATGCATCCCACCTTTTGGGAATGTAGGCATCATGTTTTTAAAATTACTTCCTGCTGTCTGGGGAGCAAAGGCATCTTTAGAGGATCTGAAAAGAAAAATATTGGGTTAATTGTCAAGTCCTGGGGAGTTAGCTGTATCATTTCTTGTCCAGTTTCTATATAATGGGAAAGTGCAGAGCTTGTCTCAAGTAGTTTTGTGTGTAGTCTGTGAGGCTGGATAATCTAAGCTAGCCATCTTGAAATTGTCCTGAGCATTTCATAGTCCAAAGCCGAAGTTTGGGTGGTGTTTGTCAGGTTAGTGATATTATCATCGTCCTGATAGAATTATCATTATGGGGCCCTGTCATCTTTTAGAGACTTCAAAGTCACTGGTAGGCATGGTCGTGGTTCACTGCAGAAAACTGATAGAGACTCAAACCCAAAATCATGTACAAGAAGGTAGATGAGGCCTTTTTTCTAGGATTAGTTAGGACTCTATATGGCCATTAATACCATGACAAAAGGTTAATATATATATTACAAATTTTGATATAAAGTTCATACCTTAAGAAGAGTGTTAAAGAGTCAAAATAAAACCAAAGAATTATGATATTAGTAGCAATAGAATAGTCCCTTAATTTTGTTTTTTCTTCTGTCCCATATCAGGCAGCTCTTCTGACATGAAACAGAGATTTTGCATTTTCTTTTACAGACATGCTTGGGTTTAGAGAAGGAGAGATCCACACTCCAAACTCCAAAGCCAGTTTTAATTTTTAGTTGAACTGGGGCTACATAAAGACCATTTGCATTATAAGTCTGTAGAGAACAGCAGAAACAAACATTTAGGAAGAATTATAAAATTTTATCCTGTTAGATATGTGATATACCAATAGGCCAGTTTGCTCTTTTGCTTGGGACATTTTTTCATGATGATTTGTTCTTTTTCTTCAGATGTCTCATTTGTCCAGTGTTCCTCATTCTCCTGAAAGACAAAAACAAAAACCCTTCCCCAACCCTAACTTTGGGGAGGTTTCCTTTTAGCAAGTTATATTTGATCAAATGAAAAGCATTTGTTAGTTGTATAAGTTAATTTACATTGAATAGTCAGACTGGTTGATGAACTATCACCTCTTCTAATTAAGAGCTCTCTCTTGTTCAAATCAAACTTTTATCAATTTTGATGGTATCAATAGCTTTTCTTCTTATATGGAAATAAAAGGAAAACCTTGTCCCCAATGCAACACATATCCTAGTTTCCATTCTGAGGTCAGTGCATCTTTAAAGTACACAGGCTGATTTAATTTTGTAGTTTTTTCTATTATCCAATATTTCTCCATAGCTTTTGTTCCTTTCTCATTAGCATTGAGAAAATTCAAAGTTAATAAAGCAGTATGTAATCATTTCTTGTGGTTTTTTTCTACCCTTTCTGTTTATTTAGCATATCTGTTAGAGTTTGATTTGGTTTTTCTATGACTGCTTGGCCTGCAGAATTGTGTGGTGTACCGGTAATATGCTTTATATTGTAATAAGCAAAAAGCTGTTTCATTTTACCAGAGACATATGATGGAGCATTGTCAGTTTTAATTTGTACAGTTATACCCATGAAGGTCAAAATTTCTAACAAATGCATGATTACAGAATCAGCCTTTTCAGGACCCAGAGTAGTTGCCAATTGAAATCCTGAGTAGGTATCAAGGGTGTGATGTACATATTTCAATTTTCCAAATTCTACAAAATAAACATATCCATCTGCCGGATTTTATTCCTCTGAGTATCCTTTGGGTTACATCCTGCTGGTAGAGGAGTTTGATTGTATAAAGAACAAGGAGGACATTTCCTTATAAATTCCTTGGCTTGTTGTCAAGTTATGGAAAAATCCCTTACTATTGACATGATGTCTTTTATGAAATTCTAATGCTTCCATCATATCTCCTATCAAGAGTTTATCAATCTCTTCATTACCTTGTGCTAGAGGGCCTGGCAGACCAGTATGGGATTAATTGTGAGTTATATATAAGGAATGATTCCTATTCTTGATTATTTCTTATAACTGAATAAATAACAAAGTTAATTCTGACTCATCAGGGATAAATTCTGCAGTCTCAATATGCAAGACCACTCTTTCAACATACTGAGAGTCAGTAACTATGTTGAGAGCTTCCCAAAACATCCATTAATACCATTAGCATGGCATATAATTCTGATTTTTGGACATAATTATAAGGACTTTGAACCACTTTACTTAAATTTTCTGATTTGTAACCTGCTTTTCCTTTTTGGTTTGCATTTATAAATAATGTATGGGATCCAGATATTTGTGTTTCCTGTACAACGTGAGACAGGATCCAGTAAGTTCTTTTTATAAGTTTAATTTTATCAATTTTGGGATATTTGTTGTTAATGTCTCCCAAATAAATTACTGCAAGCTCTTTGCCAAGGTTAACTTTCTGTTCATAATTTGTCAATTTGATCATTAGTTAAAGGTACTACAATTAGCTGGGTCTATTCCTGCTAATTGAAAAAGTCTCAATTTTCCTTTTAAAATCAACTGAGAGATCTTCTCCATGTAAGTTTTAATTTTTTTACTCTGTTTATTTGGTGTAAATATCCATTCCAATATAATATCTTCCCTCTGAATTAAAATTCCTGTAGGAGAATGCTTAGGGTGTAAAATAACCAAGATGCAACCAAGCTTTGGATCCAAATGATACACATGTGCATCCTGTATTTTCTTTTCCACAAAGGCCAATTCTCTCTTAGCTTCAGCCAATCATTCTCTTGGACTATTTAAGTCCTTGCCATCCTCTAAATTTTTGAACAGATTACTCAGTTCATCATTTTTTACCCAATAGTGGTCCATAGATTGGAAATGTCTCCTAATAATCTTTGAAAGTTATGAAGAGTCCAAAATTGATGTTTACTAATTTGTACCTTTTGGGGTCTAATTTTTTGTAGACTTATTTTATATCCTAAATAATTAATAGAATCTCCTCTTTGTATCTTTTCAGGAGCAATTTGTAATCTCCAACAAGGCAAATTTTTCTTTACTTCTTCAAACATTCTTTCTAAAGTATCTACATTGGTATCAGCTAGTAAAATGTCAGCCATGTAATGGTAAAGTATAGATTGAGGAAATTGTTCATGCATTACTTCCATGGCTGTCAAATAAAATACTGGCACAAGGTTGGGCTATCTGACATTCTGTGTGGGAGAACCTTCCATTGATATCTCTTAACAGACTGGGAATTGTTATAATTAGTACTGTAAAGACAAATTTTTCTCTATCATTTTCTTGTAAAGGTATGGTAAAGAAACAGTCTTTTAAGTCAATAACTATTATAGGTCATTCTTTGGGTAGCAGAGAGGGCAAGGGCATCCCAGTCTGTAGGGAACCCATAGGCTGAATTACTTTATTAATAGCTCTCAGAACTGTCAGGATTCTCCAATTACTGGTCTTTTTTCTAATAACAAATTCAGGAAAATTCCAAGGGCTGGTAGATTCTTCATTGTTTTGGGCATTTAACTGTTCAATAGAACCAGCTGTTTTAAAGCTTGTAGCTTCTCTGTTGTCAAAGGCCATTGTCAAATCCAGACAAGTTTATCAGTGAGCCATCTTTTTATGCTTTTTTTAATTAAGAAATTTTCTACTCATCCTACATGCCACCCACAGATCTGACCTCCTCCCACCTCCATCTCTCCCTCCCAAGCCACCCCCTATCCCCACATTCTCCAAATCAAGGTCTCTCATGGGGAGTCAGCAGAGCCTGGCACACAGAGCTGAGGCAGGTCCAAGCCCCTCCCTGATGCACCAAGACTGCTCAAGGTGCCACACCACAGGCACTGGGCTTCTAAAAGCCTGCCCATGCACCAGGGATCGATCCCAATTCCCCTGCACGGGTGTCCACCAAACAGTTCGAGCTAAAAGCTGTCTCCTGAATCCAGAGGGCCTAGTCTAGTCCCATGGGAACTTCACAGCCATTAGTCCACAGTTCATGGGTCTCCACCAGTGTGGCTGGTCATCTCTGCATGTCTTTCCATCATGGTCTCAAAGTCCCCTGCCCGTGGAATACCTCCTCTCTCCATTCGATTGGATTCCTGGAGCTCAGCCTGGTGCCCCACCATGGATCCCTGCATCCACCTCCATCAGTCACTGGATAAAGGCTCTATGATGACAGTTAGGGTATTCACTAGACCGGTTACCAGAGTAGATCAGTCCAGGCATCCCCTCAATCACTGCCAGCAGTCCAGGGTGGGGTCATCCCTGTGGATTCCTGAGAGCTTCCCTGGCACCCTGCCTCTTCCCACTCCCATGATATCTTCATCTATCACAGTATCTCCTTCCCTGCTCTTCTACTCTGTCCTCGCTCCAGCTTGACCCTTCCATTTGCCTATGTTCTCACCTTCCATTCCTTGCCCTTTGCCAACTCCCAGCCCCAGCCCACTCATGCAGATCCCATCCACTTCTACTTCACTGGGCTATCCATGTGTCCCTCCCAGGGTCCCTCCTTGTCAGCTAGCCTCTGCAAAGCTGTGGGCTACAGTCTGGCCATACCTTGCCCTACATCTACTATCCACTTATGAGTGAATAAATACCACATTTGTCCTTCTGAATCTGGTTTAACTCACTCAGGATAATATTTTCTAGTTCCATCCATTTGCCAGCAAATTTCATGACATCATTGTTTTTTACTGCTGAGTAGTACTCCATTGTGTATATGTGCCACATTTTCTTAATCCATTCTTCGGTTGAAGGGTGTCTAGGCTGTTTCCAGGTTCTTGCTATTACAAATAATGCTGATATGAACATAGTTGAGCAAGTGTCCTTGTTGTAAGATTGAGCATTCCTTGGTTATATGCCAAAGAGTGGTATAGCTGGGTCTTGAGGAAGATTGATTACCAGTTTTCTGAGAAACCACCATACTGATTTCCAGAGTGGCTGAACAAGTTTGCATTCCCACCAACAGTGGAGGAGTGTTCCACTTGCTCCACATCCTCTCCAACATAAGCTCTATTCAGTGTTTTTGATCTTAGCCATTCTGACAGGTGTAAGATGGTATCTCAGAGTCATTTCAATTTGCATTTCCCTTTTGACTAAGGATATTGAGTAATTCATTAAATGTCTTTCAGTCATTTGAAATTCTTCTGTGGAGAATTCTCTGTTAAGCTCTGTAGCACATTTTTAATTGGATTGTTAAGTATTTTGAAGTACAGCTTTTTGAGTTCTCTATATATTTTGGCAGTTAGCCATTTTAAAGGTAGGGCTGTTGGTACTTCTGAGAGTTCAACCGCAGTTGTGCTCTGTTTATGTACAGCCTGAATGGTTGGTGGCTGTTTTTTATAATATGTTATAATATTATTCCTAGAAACATGCCTTGGCCTGTATTCTCATTTTGAGATTGTAGGAATTTTAATCTGGGTATTCCACTGCTTTAACAGATCTTGGGCCCCAAAGATTCACTGCTACATTTGCTACATATGGCTTCAGGCTTCTTCTCTGTCCATCTGGCCTTCTTCATTCAATCCATCTCAAACTCTGTTTTGCCTGAGATAGGGTTACAATCCCTAGAAACTGGACATCTACCTCTTGAAGAGGTCAATTTGGATGCCATGATTTGGGTGTAATTATATTCACATCTACACCAATGTCTACCATGCCCTCTAGAACAATGCCATTAATTCCAAGTCTGAGAATTTGTCTTTGTTCATTTATGGAAGTCTGCCAAAATATTCATTTTATTGTGTTCTTTGGAACTTTTGATTCATCTATCAGACCTGTTCTATCATCCAGTGCAGTATCATTCTTTACATTAGACACCAGGATAATTGTCCTAGAGAGGGATTTCCTCCAGAGTGGCTGGAAATGTTTGGACCATGTTTGATTTGGGGGCCTGCAAGAGACCCCCTGAGGCATTTACCGCTGGTAAATGGTTGCCTTGTATGTCTATTGTTGATTTGCACTCATTGGTCCAATGTCAGCCTTTGCCTCATCTTCTACATAATCCAGAAGCTTGGGGTCTCCCATTTGGCTTATTCCTGGAGGGTATATTGCTTCAGGAGCACCCTGTGTATAGTTTCTACTTATATGACCTGGTGTACCACAGTTATAACCTTTGGTACCCTGAGGCCTTTTTCTACCTCTGGAAATTGCCTCTCCTATCCAAGCTTCATTACTATAGTTAAGAGACTCAACACCATTAATATACAGAATCCATTCTTCAAAAGGAGCTGATCTGACTTTTAATGGCATAAGTATTCTTTTGCATTCTGTATTAGCATTGTTAAATGCCAAGGACTCAGTTAATACTTGTCTTAATTCTTTATCTGGCACAGCTTTTTTTATAGCTGTGTTCAGCCTTTGTTAAAAAAAAGTCAGTGAAAGGTTCTTGTGGTCCTTGGAATATCTTTGTGTATAGCTCAGTGGGCTTTCCTGGTTCTGGAATTTTTCCCCAAGCATTTAGAGCTGCCTTATGGCATAGGGATATTGTATGCTCATCATAAGTGACTTGTACATTGCTATCAGTGAAAGACCCCTCACCAACAATTTGATCTTGGGAGATCTCAAAACCTCTGGTCTTACCCTGTTTTTCTAGAACCCTCGCTTCCTCTCTCAATCAGCTTTTCCATTGTAACTCCTGGCTATATTATAGAACAGCTGAGATTAACTGATTCAAATCATCTGATATAATTCTAGTTGTGGTAGACTATGTGTTTAACATCTGTTTTACATATGCTGAGTGTATACCATAGGTGACCACCACTTCCTTAATTTTTTGACTCTCTCGTTGGAATTAGTTGCATCATATATTCCACATATGGCCCAGGATGCCTGTCATCTGTTGGCCTCTCATGGATGATGACAGGATAAGCCATTGTATGAGAGCCATCTGGAGATGTTGTGACTTCTATGGCCTTGCCCTTATGCCTATTAGGTCCCTTATCATCTTTACTGAGAGCTTCCTCTAGGGTTTGCAGACAAGCACCTAGGGTCTGTTCCAGTGAGTGAACCTACTCTGTTTTAAGGGATTCCAGAGATTTCATGGAATCATGAAACCTTTTATGTTCTTTTGAAACACATGATTCTATAGACCTTATTTTAATCAGTTATCAATAATCTTTCCTCCTTATAGAGTATTTGAGAAGCAACAACTTCACCCTAGAGAGATATTGTTCTATCCATTAATTATTCATATTTATAGACAATAAAATCAAACCTGTTTATACATTTATTACTAATAGACTGAAGTTCTTGTGGTAAGTTAGCAGATTTCAAACTAAGGAGTCTGGTTTACCTTGTAAATCATTGGTAGCAGATTCCAGAGAAATAATCTTTTTATGTAAGTCTTCATTTCTATCTTGTAAAGCCTGGTTAGCAGATTTCAGAAGAAGAATCTGTTTATTCAAGTCTTTATTGTTACTTTGTAAATCCTCAGTAGCAGATTCCAGAGAAAGAATCTTTTTATGTAAGTTTATTGCTACATTGCAAAACCTGTATCAATCCCAATAATGATTCATCTTTGTTATTATTATTAAACCAGTTTTTCAATGCTCTGTGAATTATTATAGTAAATACCAAAATGGTGTATATATACATCCCAGGTAGGTCGTATATGTCCTGTAAAATTTCATTCATCATACAAGCAAAAAAGTTTTTAAAACCTTGTGAAGTAATATTTTCTGCCATGTTTTGAGAAATATTCAAAATTTGTAAAGAAATTTTTATTAATTTGTTTATTTATTAATCAATATTAAGGTGTAAAATTATCAAGAATGAAATTTTTGCTTGCTTGTGTTTTCATCCTTGCTATGTTTTTTTTTTTTTTTTTGGGGGGGGTGTGTAGTAGCGCTGTTTGGCCAGCGTGTGTCACTGGTGTAGTGCTAAAGCAGGTCTGTTGCCAACTGACTGAGGTCCCTGAATGGCTCCTGTGAATTAAACACTTACCAGGCAACCCCTGAGCACTAGGTAGCATTGCTGGGACCACAACAGATTGTATACAACAAATGAGACAGTACAACAATGAGCTGGAAGGACTCACGCACAGTCACACACCTGGCATGAGCCACCAGTCTGTTTGGTGCTATAGGGTTGGTGATGGTAGTGGTGGGCAGGGGTGTGGTGCCGTGACAGGACTCAGCTGGACTGGTGGAAGCTGGCGAGTGGGTGAGTGGGTGTGCTCTCAAGGGTGAAGCCCCAAGGTGTCCTGGAATTGCAGCTGCTACACTGAACAATTTTAAAAGCAAAGGAACAGTCTGCTGGTAATCTCTAAACAGGTGAGGAACTGTGACCGGATCCTGAAGCTAAAAGAATAGAACTAGGAAGGCACCTAGTGCTGCCTTGTGAGTCACTGGCCAGAGAGTGATTGACTCACATGCCGCATGGGCTGCCTGGTCTACTGGCTCCCTTCCAGGCTGCTGTGTGCAGCTGATCACCTGAGCATGGGTCAGCCCCCTCCTGGGGGGTTCAGGATGCTCAGGTTCTGCAGGGCAGATAAATTCACCAGCAGCTGCCTGCATGCATTAGGGTTTGGTCACGCAAGTAGCCCTAGTGGGGACATGGGGCTCAGATCCACGTGGTTGGGACAGAGTAGCTCAGGGGTGCTAGCGAGGCTAACCTGCGGTGAGCACACAAGCCTCTGAGCCATCCTGCTACCACTGCTGCAGAGGCTGTGGCAGGAGCTACAGGGAGTGTGGGTCTTTTTGTCAATGATCAATCCATGTGAGTTTATTAAAAGGGTAACATAATTTATTAAGATGTAAATTGAGGAAATACACTCATGATTACAGAATGGAGTATACAGCAAAATTCGTCCTCTGATCTGACTGGAAACAATTCCACCTCACAGGCCAGAGCAGGAAAAAGGAGCATGTGACCCTACTCCACCTCCTTAAAAGAGGTCATGTACAATGACAGGAAGCACTGCACTGCCTCCTTTGAGTTGTATAGCCCAAGGTCATGGATGGAGCAAATAACACTACAATGTGGTGATATATTGTGTACCCTAATAAGCTTACCTGAGGATCAGAGGACAGAGCCAGCCACTAGATTAGACATAGATGTCAGTGGTGGCACACACACCTTTAATCCTATCACTTGGGAGGCAGAGTTCTGTCTGGATCTCAAGGCCACACTAAGCTACATGAGATTGATCCAGTATAGGAGAGAAACAGAGCCATGCAGTGGTGGCACACACCTTTAATAAAAGCACTTGAGATCTCATACCTTTGCTTGGGAAACACACATTGCTTTAATCCCAGGAAATAATATGGCAGGGTAGATAAAGGTATATAAGCTGTGAGGAAACAGGAACAAACTCTCTTTTTGGCTGATGCCTTTCAAGTGAGGACTCAGAGACTTTCAGTCTGAGAATTTGTGGAAACAGGATCAGCCAAGGAGTTGGCATTGGTGAGGTTGGCTGTGACTTGCTTGCTCTGCTTCTCTGATCTTTCAGCTTTCGCCCAATATCTGGCTCCGAGATTTTTATTATAAGACTATCTAAGATTCCAACTACAGGTCCCTACAACACGGGACAGCAACAGGATATCTAAGAGAAGCCCCAGGGAGAACCCATTATTGACGGTATAGCAGGAGTGCCTTGAACCAGACCAATGACAATGGCAATGAATACTTGCAAGAGAAGATGAGAGGACTAAGGCTTAACTGTGTGATTCAACAAGTCACACCAAAGCTTCCAGGGCAAGACTCTTCCCTTTTGTGTGTGTGTGTGTTATGTTGGTTTTGGTATGGGGTTTTTTGTTATGTTTTTTGTTTTTATTTGTTTTGTTTTGTTTGCCTTTTGGTTTTCCTTTTAAACTTTGTTTTGTTTTGAGGGGGAGGTTGCAAGGGTGAAGGAAGGATATGGGGGGGGATAGGGGAATGGGTAGGATTGGGATGCATGATGTGAAATCTGAGAAGAATCAATAAAAGTTTTAAAAGTTGCATATACAAGGCCACCAAATATATTGCCACTCACAATTGGTGAATCAATATAACCAAATGCATTTGTCTCTTCAAGTCTGTAATATAGTTCACACCATGGGCTTTCAGTACTCTCTGAGATCCCAGGAGAGGGCGTGATTGAAAAGGTTCCAGTAGCTGAAGGTGCTAGTGAATGTGAAGGTGCTGGAGAATTCAAAATCTATTCCAGATACTTAAAAGATTCATCCTTAAACTTCTGTTTCTCTAGAACCACACCTGTTGCCAAAATCTGGGTTAGTGTTCTCTAGTGTTCTCTCTGTCTCTATGTCTCTGTCTCTGTCTCTGTCTGCTCTCTGTTTCTCTGTCTCTCTCTGCCTCTGTCTCTTGTCTCTCCTCTCTCTCTCTCTCTCTCTCTCTCTCTCTCTCTCTCTCTCACACACACACACACACACACACACACACACACACACACACACCTCCTGACTTCCCGACACTCTCTGTGTTTACTTCCAGTCAACTGGTTGCTTGCTCTGCCTCTTGACCTATGGTTGATTTTATTTAAATAACACAATCTCAGGGTTCACAGTGTGACCAGAAATCAAAAGACATTGTGGGATTTATTGGAATGACTTACAGGCTGCAGTTCAACTACTCCAACAATGACTGGCTATGAACAGAAAGTCAAAGGATCCAGTAGTTGCTCAGTTCCACAAGGCTGGGTTCTCAGCAGATCTTCAGTATATGCTGCAATCCTGAAGAAGTAGGCTCCAATGTCAGTGAAGATATGGATGTACTAGCAATGCAGGGACAAGCAGGCAAAGAGCAAAGCCTTCCTTCCATGTCCTTATACAGGCTTCAAGCAGAAGGTGTGGCCCAAATTAAAGGTGTGTGTCTTCCTGCCTCGAGATCCAGATCAAAGGTGTGTCTTCCTACCTCAGAGGTCCAGAATAGAAATGAATTCATGTACTTCAAACCAAGCAGAATTATCTCTCACAGGAGCACCCTCCATATCTGGATTTTAGCTCATTCCAGATATAGTCAAAATGACAACCAAGATTATCCATCACACTTTTCTGAGCCCAAACTACTTTCTTTTAGTGTTTCCTACAAAGGAATCTGGAGGTGTTTGATTGCCAGTTGTTGGTGATGTCAACAACAGGATAAGAGCAATGGTTTCTTCCCAAGTTACAAAGAGGAGCCAATCTCTTAGCTGCTGATCCATTTGAGTGGTACAGTGAAAGTCTGCATTGTTGTGGATAGTCCTCAACATTTGCCTATACCCATATCTAAAATGGGTCCCTGGAGAAGAGAGGGTGCTGGCTGAGCTTCTCTGCTCTTTCTGAATCTGAGTAAACTTAGGTCCTCAGGGCTTTTACTGAACCCATTCTCATTAGTTTCCTGCATCATAAGCTGAAGAGGCTGCAGGAACCTTAAGCTGACTCCACAAACAACTCTCTGTTTCTGGGTTCCTATCCTGCTTTCTCCTGGGTAAGACAGAAGACACGACAGTTGGATCTCAGCAGTTATTTTATTCCCATGAGGGTCAAAGCCACAAGTTTAAGTGGCAAAGGAAGGGCTGCTGAGACCTCCCAGGAAATGTCTGCTAACTGAAGTGAGAAGAGCTTCCAGAAGGGCTGAGTGTTGAGATCCTGCCCTAGGCATAGAAGTCATAGGGATCCTGAGACCTTGGCAGGGGACACTGCCCCCTGTGCTGTGGAGGAGGAGGAGATCATAGCTGCAGGTCTCTGGCCTGTGACCCTGGGGCCTTCATTGTCAGCCAGGCTCTGCCCAGCCCTTGCTATCTGATGCTGGAATGTTCCCACCATCATTCCTTGCCTCAGTCTCCCATCTGTAAAAATAGCAGCTCCCACTGACAGGCAATTTTCACAAATGTTTGTTGCATCCTCTTCGGATCCCTCAGATAAAGGATCTCTTATGTACCTAAGTATCCCCGCCCTGGTGGCCACACTTCCTACTGCACACAGGGGCTCCACTTACATGCTGCCATGATTTCACTGTGAAATGAGCAGCCAAAATTCATTTGTTTGAACTCCTGACCCCAGCCTGTTGGTGCTGTGTGAGAAGACTAGAATCATTAGAAGATAGAGCCTGCCTGAAGGAAGTGGATCACTGGGAGAGGGCCCTGGGTTCTATAGCCTGTCCCTTCCTTCTGGTCACTCTCTGATTCCTGACTGTGGATGCAATGTGACCAGATGGCCTCCTGCTCCTGCCCAAGATGCTTTCCTTGCCACCATAGAATATTCCCCCCTGGAACTGTAAGCCAGGCTACCCTCTTCCTTAAATGGTTTCTAGGCAGGTATTTTGTTGCAGCAATGAGCAAACTAAAAGTGGTGTCTGCAGGTCTATCTAGGCAGACATTCCGCTGTTGTGACATTGCCAACATCTTGTATCTAAGTATAAGTATAACTTAGACTTCACCTTCAGCCTTATGACCAGTCCACATAGAAACCCACTCCATTACTTCACTAAACTACATGTTTTTCATATATTTATGCTCTGGTTTTTGCTCTGGAATGTCACTATGCAGCTGATTTAAAAAAGTAGGTCAGAATATTGTCATAGCCTGAGTGGTGTACTGTCTTGAAATTTGCTCTGAGAAATAAGTTATTCCACTAATTTAAAACTTGGTTTCATTCAGATTTTCAGTACATGGGCCAAGCACAGTCAGATCCTTTTCCTAATGTAGCATGAATGACTTCTCACTCTTTTGTCCATTGATTCGTTCTTATCCCCTCTGAAACTCTGAACCATCAGGTTTTCCTGTCTGCTTTTGTGTGAGCATTTGGATTTTTACAACTCCCATCTGTACAGTGTATTAAACTATTCTTAAAGTTTTGTGGCATTTCTCTATCCCACAGGTTTAGATTTTTCTATACATCTCTTATAAATCTGTTCCAAAGGCATAAAGGCATGGCCAAACATCCCAGAGAAATAGACCTCACTCTGGTATTTATTATCTGCATCAAGTGCTTTCTTTTCACTGTGATCAGAGACTTAACAGAAATAACAATGCAGAAAGAGTTTTTTTGTTTCAAATTCAGAGCTGTAAGCCTGTCATGCTGGGAAGGACATGGCATCTAGAGGGGCACAGTCTGTGGTGGTGCCAGCTTGTAACATGTCTGGTTCTTAGCTTGACAAATCAGATAGCTGTAAGTGGAACCAGAGAGGCATATGATATCAAGAATGGAGTCAAGCAACCTTCATCTGCTAGGTTCTCTGGTCTCAATGGTTCCACAGTCTCCAACACAGTTTTACCAGGAGACAGCTCAGTGTTCAAACATTTGACCCATGGAGAACATTGCAGATTCAAACTATAGGAGCCCTATCAAGACTTCAAGGACTAGATCAACAGTTACTGTCCCTGAGTTGTAAGCTTATCCAGACAGGGTCTTTCTGGAGAGGTGGAATGTCTACAAATCTTGTCCCAAGAATACTTTCTCATCCCTTTCATAGCACATAGGGGAAGTGATATTACCCACTTCAGAAAGATACAGACCTTCACACTATTTAAACAAGGAAGAGGATAAGACTTCTTTTATTTTGGCTGGTGACTAGAAGTGAGCTCATGCTGGGATCTCCTGGTGCTGAAGCTCAGGGATAGCATTTTAAAGGAAAAAACACTATTACATAACTTGAAAATAAGGGTCAGTGTAATCCTGGCTCTGGCCCTTGCTTACTACATGACCTGGATGAATCACTTTGCTTCTGTGAACCTTAGTTTCTTCCTCATGGCATAAGGATGTGGTGAAGTATTAAGACCTCTTTAGTTGCAGCCTCCCTGATAGAAGTGTAATCAGGAACCCTGTGTGTCACCAGGATGTCGGACCTCCCCATGTAGAATAATATTCCTGTAGTCTGGATGTAATGTCCAGGAACTGATTAGCAGTGGGAAGGCTAAATGAGGCTGCAAAGCAAAAATGATTGAGATTCCCTTTAGGAAGAGACAGGCAGGAAAGGCCATGGCTACGTGAGCTAGTCTGTCTGTGCTCCTGGGTCTCACTGGACAGGGTGGACCACATTCTGCACCAATATTCACAATCAGAATGAAACAGCCACTCAGTTGCTGTGTCATCCACACATACACCACACCCTGCCAATAATTCCTAATGCAAGGACTGAAGAAAGCCACACACCAGGGTGCAGTTAGGATTTTAATGCTGGGATGTTGATAACAGGAGAAGAAGCCACTGAGAGAAGAAGAGAGTCAGGGAGGGTCCTTCAGTTAGGCACAGGCAGACCTTGCTTGGACAATGGTAGCACTTTCTACAGAGAAATGCCACCGGGAGTCAGATGAAGCCATTGGGATTAACCTGGAACGAGAACACAGGGCATCAGGACATTGCAGTGAAAGCCAGCTCCTACTGCTGGCTTTCACTGCATATTGAGTAGATCCACAGAAACCTGGCATCACTATATCCACTGGTTCATGAAGTGCCAGCATGGATTAGGCTGTGGAAAGGAGAGAGACAGCTGAGATTTGCAGTCTTGTTCTACCACCTCACCATGACCCTTCTTATTTCTTTCTCGGAAGCAATGGTAGATGGGAAAAGATTGAGTAGATGTGATGCCCACAAGGCCCGGATCTGTATGCAGGACAAGGACAAGTGTCTATGCTCAAAGTTAGGACTCAGACAAAAACTACCAGGATATTCATTTAGTAACAAAGACACTAGCTGAGTTTGGGTTATAGATCCAGGCCCACGGTTCAGGGTGTACTCAAACTCAGAGCTCATCCCAGAGTCAGGTCAGGTCTCAAATTCTCTTGTTTTGTGACAGAAGCAAAACAAGCCTGGCCCTGGCTTCCTGACAGGCTGCTGTGCACCAGCCCCAGAGTCTGCCTGTGGGGTTTGATGAGAACGGCCACCATAGGCCCATGTGTTTGAATGCTTGGTCACCAATTAGACAAACTGTTTGGGAAGATTAGGAGATGTGGCCTTGTTGGAGGAGGGGTGTCACTAGGGATGGGTATTAAGATTTCAAAGGCCATACCTTCTTAGTTTACTAAGCCTGGTGATTGTGTCTCAACACATGAGCTCTCAGCTACTACTCCAGTGCCATGCCTGCCTACCATCTGTCATGCTCCTCATCATGATGGCCAATGGGTTCTAACCCTCTTGAGTTGTGAATCCCAAATAAATCCTTTTATAATTTCCCTCAAAGATGTTGTTCTGTCACAGCAATAGAAAAGTAACTGGACAACACTATACAAGCAGGGTCGTCACAGACATTCCTCCTTCTGCTTCTTCTCTTCAGGTGAAGACTGGTAACTGTCCTGTTGGTGGATTAGCTGAAGGAACCAAGATCAAAACCTCAGTATTTGCCATGGGAAATTGAACAGAAGCCTACCCAACTCATTACCTCCCTCTTGTTCATCACCCGTCCCTTCTGTGACCTCAAGTATGCCACTGTTCACCTGAAAGTGGGTAATGACAGTGCCCCTAAAAGTGTGTAATGACTGCACAGACTCTCTTGAGGACCCAATGAGGTAGTGCATGTAAGAGACAGAAGGATGTGTAAAGGGACATAACCACAGAAGGGCCACCTCCAGGGCCTGACACCCTGGATGCCTGATTCCTGTTGCCCCAGCAACATTCATGAGGAGCATAAGCCTCAAAGGAGGCCCCAGTGAGGGGGAGAGAAGCCAAGAGCCCAACTTGGTCAGGATTCAAGGTCCCTGCCTGGGGCAACTCCCACAGCTGTTGTCTTGCCCATGGAAGGCTCTCCAGTCCCCAAGCTGTAACTTACAAAGGAGGTCTTGAGTAAGATTGACGTTCAGGTTGTTGAGAAGGAACAGGAGCACAGGACATATATGAGAAACAGATAGAAATAGAGAGAAAGAAGAGGAGGAGAGAAAGAAAACAGATGAGACTTTGCCTGCAACACAATGAACCACCCTTCCCTGACAGATGGTCTCATTAACAGGACCTGAGAACAGTTAACCTTAGCAACCTGGAACTATGGAATGTAGCAACATGAATCAGATCTGTTCCAGGCTGCTAAGAACTAGCATCCAGAAATTAACACTACAGTCAACTTAAAACTTGAACTCTTTTTTTTTCCCGAGACAAGGTTTCTCTGTGTAGCTTTGTGCCTTTCCTGGAACTCATTTGGTGGCCCAGGCTGGCCTTGAAATCACAGAGATCTGCCTGGCTCTGTCTCCCAAGTGCTGGGATAAAAGGCTTGTGCCACCACCACCTGGCACCTGAAAATCTTGAACCCTAAAATTTCAAGATTTGGGGAGCCCAATTCAAACTTCCCTGCAGATTCCCATTCACAGGTGCTCAAACACAGTCTTTAAATGAAAGCCTGTTGATTACAAGAAAATATTATCTTAAAGTGTACAGGTGGGGCATGGATGTGGTAAACAGCTCAAGGCATCATCTGTGATTTCTGCCTCCTCTCTCTGCAGTCCAGCTACTGAGGGGGGAAGGAGGTGCCCACAGACTTCCCAAATAGAAATCTGGACATCACAGGAGACAGTGTCCTAAGCAAACAGTCACACCAACAGATACCTCTGTGATCCCCACCAGACCTGGCTCTGGGTGCAAAGAGCTGGGACTTACTTGGTTTTGCAGCAGGCTTGTTACAGTATTTGTAAGGAGATGAGATATACCATCCAGCTTTCAGTAGACAATGCTGTTTAGTCTGGAAAAGAAGGGACTGGTAAAGCTTGGTCAAGAGTTCAGCATAGCGAGAGAGTACTCAGGAAATCAGGTGACCCACAACTCTGCTCTGTGGACTCATTTCAGCTTGTAGCCCAGTGGCCTATATCAGGATGGACCACCACTGAGCATCTGAGCATCTCAACATCTAAGTAGCTGCTTCCTCAGTGTCTGGGTACTCATCATGATCCTAACACAGCATCATTCACTCAGTCTCTATTTACAGAGCACCAGGCTCAGCTTTGGGCACTGGACAAAAGACAATCAGCCTTTCACCTCCTTCATAAACAAGTCTCACTGAGGTTGCCTCCTCCCCTTCAACTCTCATCCAATTATCTCCTGAAGTTTCCATCCTGAGTGTTTCCTGAAGGGAGGATTTTCTCTCCTTGTGCCCTGCTAAGTATGGTAGTCTACGTAGGGATCCTCATTTTTCTTAAATTTACGAGGGACCAAATAGTCCTCTGCCTGCTTTTTTCTCCTGACATGTTGCAGGAGACAAATCCTTCTCCGTGGCTTACAACAATGCCTGCCTGGAAAATAAATTTTTGACTAGAAGAATGAGTGAAGTGGGACAATGAGATAACCTAGTCCACAAAGTATTTGCCTTGTAAGTATGAGGACCTGGATTCTATCTCTAGTAGCCATATTTTTAAAGCAAGAAGGAAAAGCCATTTGATAGCAAACACTTATAATCCAGAGTGGTGAAGACAGCCAGCTTAGTACTTTGTGATCTCCAGCCACTGACAAATGTGCATGTGTACACACACAGAAACAACCCATCTCCCAACACACAACATAAACAACGAACAGGTCCAGCTAAATACACAGTGTCCTGCCTGGTCTGGTGTCACCCACTATGATCCCATCACTCAGGAAACAGAAGCAGGTAGATCTCTGAGATTGAAGCTAACCAGAGCTCTAAAGCAAGACCTTGTCTCAAAACACATATGCACACAATGACAACAGAGACAGGTATTCTTATAAGAAAAGAAAAGGAATCTAGTAAGGGTCCTGAAAGATGAAAAGATACATGGAGTTCAGGTAAGGTGGTTTATGGTAGGAAAAAGCTTGTCTGAGGCACAGAACAAAAGCCAGTGCATCAAAAGTAGAGTGAGAGCAGACCAGTGTCATGAGAGTCTTCTTGGTTGTGGATATTCAAACCCAGTGCAACAACATGAGTTTCCTGGCTCTGCTTGGTAGACTGTGGTCCTGTCTTTGATATCATATCAGGTCTTTGGTACAGGGAGGATGGATTGACTCAAGGCATGATTATCAAGACTAGGAACAGAGGCCTTCCCTCTATTTCTGACCAAGGCTTACAGGTGATGTTTCCTTCTCTAGACACTGGATAGCATCACCTCCCCCAACCCCTGTTTGAGCCAAACAAGCTTTATTAAATGCACAATTAAAGATGTAGATTTTGAGGATCAATTGGAATCAGTGATGGAAAATGACAAGATTAGGATGTCAGGATCTCACTCTAGGAATTTTCCAGACGGTAGAGATTACTTCAGGACAATCAGATCCCATGCTAGCACCTAATTTACCAACTGCCTCCCAGTGGAGGTGGATGCAATGTTAACATCTTCTATGGCATGAGGCACATTGACCCAATTGAAAGGTACCATAGAGAAATGCATGATTGTGGCAGGAAATGTCCATCCTCCTGCCTCAGTAGTGAAAAGGAACAGTCCACAGAGCCAGTGTAGATATCATGGCTCTTGAGCACTTAGCATGTTCCAGGTTCTCAGCCAAACATGTATTTTCTCATGTCTTCATCCCAGAAGCTAATGAGTACAGATCTCTACTGTTCTAATACACAGATGTGCAAACTGAGGCCTCAAAAGATGAAGTTGCAGAGTGACAGCACTGATAATTGTGACAGAGTTGATACATAAGGCTAGTCTGACTGTGTATTCCACCATGCTGCTTCCCAGGTGTAGGAACAGGATGAAAGTCAGAGGTACTAAAGCCTCCCTGAGAACCCAGCTCTGCTGGGATGGATGAGCCTTACCTGCCCACCAAGGAAGTCATGAAACTGTCTGCATCACTTGAGCATTTCCCTACGGACAGCGTGGGAAGGCCGGTCTGGGCATTTGTTTCAATAGTGAGTGGAGTTAAAAGGTCGAAGGAAATAGCAACATGGAACATGAAGCCAGTGAGAGGCCTGCAGAAAACAAGAGTCACACCAGGCACAGGTCTAGAAGGCTTTGCAGGCTGCACTGGTTTTCATCTATGTGGGTGTACACAGTTCAAGGTGTCTATGGGGAATGTTAACATCATAACAGTAATGTCAACATGTAACATGTATTCTACAAAATTTACATGTTTAAACTAAACTTCTCTGGGCAATGTAACTCTATCAGAAGCAAGATTTCACTTGGTATAAGACTAATAATGAAATTAATTGCTAATATTTTATAACACAAATTACATGTGGGCATTAATTTAAAGTATTATACCTGGATTAATACATCTAAACATTTTAATGGTGCTAAGAGATAAATCACTCTCATTTTTTTAGCATTAAATCCTGGTCATAGAAAAGTAAAGTAACTGTCACAGCTCATGGCTTCATAAGTGTATCAAATACAAACACCCCTCCACCCTGTGTGGGTGATTGAGGCCAGAGACTCAGACATATGGGCAAGGGCTGTCTGTGAAGGATACGCCCAATCTCCAGGGACTCTTTTGCATGGGTTCTTGACTTGGTTGTTTTTCTGTGCCTCTCAATTTAAATTGAAAAACTTTAAAAATTGTATTTTACTTATCCAGGAAGCCTACCCCAATCTATGAGATCTAAGTACTGTGAGACTCTATCCCAAAAATTAACCTGGCATACTCATTGTATTGAGGCAGTTTCATGATGTTGACCTCTGAACTCCACAAACACATGTGAGTGCACATAAAATTTTATACACACAAGTGCACACATGTAGCATGCACACAAAAGCATATTGTATACAACATTCATTTACTTAACATTGCATGTTTTCACTAGAATGCTTTAAAGATTGGGATTTAGAATTCAGAGCATCTAATCTTTTACAGATTATGAGATTTGGTCAGATGCCAAAGAGTAGCTGGGAATTAAGTGCCTACTCAAATAGGCCATATTGCACTCCACCTCCTAAATCCAAGCAACACAAACTCACAGAGACACAGAGGCATCCATAACCACGGGCAGCTTCAGGTCGATGCCATTGCCATTGGAAGACAGGCCAGCTTGCAGGTTCAGGAGGCTGAGTTTGTTGATTCGCAATCTGCACAAAACCCACATTCCCTCTTGTCATTCATCCTTGAAATGAATAAATGGCATGTGCCAGATATCATCTGTGAAAATTAAGAATGTAGAAGTAGAAAATACCTCTACTGTGAAACAAAAAACAATTTCTAACTCAGAAAACAAACACAAAAGGAAAACAACAACAACCTCTTATTTTTAAAGGAGCCATGGCTTAACAAGATGCTTTAGAATTTTGATTGCAACTCAGTTGTGCCTGCTAATTTCTCCACCGTTTGTAACCTATTTCATTGCATTTGGGTGTAAAACAGTCTGGCTTAGAATTGTGATATTGTATATGTTTTTGCTATGGTTATACAGTGGTGTTTTAGTTCATCCTCTGCTGTGGGATGTTCTGTATGGCAAATGTATTGCTCTGAATGGTCAATAAATAAAACACTGATTGGTCAGTGGCTAGGTAGGAAGTATAGGCGGAACTAACAGAGAGGAGAAAAGAAAGAACAGGAAGGCAGAAGGAGTCACTGCCAGCCGCTGCCAGGAAAAGCAGCATGTGAAGATGTCGGGGAGCCGTGTGGCAGGGTATAGATTTGTGGAAATGGATTAATTTAAGCTATAAGAACAGTTGGCAAGAAGCTGCCATGGCCATACAGTTTGTAAGCAATAAAAGTCTCTGTGTTTACTTGGTTGGGTCTGAGCAGCTGTACGACTGGCGGGTGACAAAGATTTGTCCTGATTGTGGGCAAGGCAGGAAAACTCTAGCTACATTCCTCCAACTTCACCTGCTGAAATCATGTACCTGTGAAGACTAGCATTTGTTTCTGTAGCCTGCTTTCCTATTCTGTATTGAGTATCTTTAAGTAATGTTGAACAACTTCACTTGTTCCTTTAAAGCTGTTTGTGATACATATGTATGGACATCATTTTTTTAAAAAAAAAAAAAAGGCATTCCAATATGAGTTAAGAGTGCTTGCTGCTCTTGCAGAGAATTAAAGATCATTTCCCAGCACCCTTGTTGGACAGTTCATAACCATCTGTAACTCCAGGGAATCTGACATTCTCTTCTGGCTTCTGGGACACACACAGACATATACAAAAGATACATATAACATAAATGAAAATAAAGCATTAAAAACAATTTTATTTAAATTGATGTAATTACAATACTGCAACTTGGCTCTGGACAGACAGGACCTACCTGTTACAATGATGCAGACAAGACTACCTCAGCTAGCATTGCTTAGATTGCTCCATCTCGCCACATAACCCCCTAGTAGCCTTGGATCTGACACCTTTTTCTTTCTGCTTTGAAGCAGCATTTATTTCTAAAAAGATAAGTGAGTAGGAAAGAAATTGAATTGCTGCATATTTCTCAGTAAGCCACCTATTAAGTACAATACCACTCTCTCCCAGTAGCCTCTGCAATTACAGATTTAGTGATTAGTTTGTTCTTCCTTGGATCAGCCATCTAATATCACCTTTATTGAGTCATTTCCAAGACAGAATTCAGAAAGTCCAAATTATTCAGGGCACTGCCAATATTACCTAAAAGTGATGCTGAAGTCCCAGTGAGCAGGCTGCACAAGACAACAAGGCTCCCAAGTTGGAACATCTTTGGTCCTGACACCTGGATGATCACAGGAAGAAAAGGAAACAAGAACCCACAGTGAACACCTGTCACTCTCACACTTGACCTTCCTATAAGACAGATGTGCTTCTGTTCACAATAGGTAAGAAATGTAACCAGCAGAGATGACCACCCTCAAGGGTAGATAAAGAAATTGAGGCCAAGTGCACAAGGGAATTTTATTCAGTGAAAAAAGAAAATTGAAACCATGAAATTTCAGGAAATGCATGGAAGTGGAAGTCATTGTGCTTAACAAAATCAACCAGACCTGAAACAAAAATTACCCAATTTTGTAATTGTAAAAATGAGTTTGAAATTTCTTGTATGTCTATATATGAATATGTTGAATGTGTGTCTATGAGATCATCAAACAAGAAGACCTTGAGCAGAGAAGAAGAAATATTAAGGGAAGAGAAGATTGTAAAGAGAGAGTGAGGAATACATGTGACAGGAAAGTAAAAGGAAGGAGGTAGCCATTAGCAAGGTGGGGTGATGATGGGGAAGGACAGCAGGGGAGGGGAAGAGAGAGGAACTAGGTATGTAAGAAAAAGTCACAGCAAACCCACTACTTTGGATAGTGAATTTAAAAATAATAGACAGAACTACATACAATTATGACTGAGGAAAAACAGTTGACTTGTTCTAGAGATGAACAAGAAAGGTGGTGAAGAGAGATAAACTTACAAGACACAGCCAGGTGTGGAGGGGCAGGGCTTGGAATGCTAAAGTGAATCCAGCCTGTGCTCTTTATGCTCAGGTCCTTTGTGCTTACTGCCTTCTCTGCTAGAAACCTATTTCCTCTGCACATTGCAACCTAAATTTGTTGTCTCGCTTCAGTAAAACTTCAAACCTTCCCTGAAGAGAATTTGAGACCCCTCCCCAGAGAACAGTTGGAGGCTCCCACTGCCTGGCTCCAACAAGCTTGAGACAACACTGTCCTTAGAGAGTAGCTATGGCTTGTGTCACTGCTGAGACTAGACTCCAGTGAGAAGCCTTTCTCCACACACTGACAGGTCATTGCAGAATACACTTGGAACAGTCAACAGAACCCACGTAAAACTAGGCTGTCATCACTTTGACACAAAATCATTTATGTCATCAAATTTGTTAGAGTCAAAATTTCCCAGCCAGGCAGCGGTGGCGCATGCCTTTAATCCTAGCACTTGGGGGGCAGAGCCAGGTGGATCTCTGTGAGTTAGAGGCCAGCCTGGGCTACAGAATGAGATCCAGGACAGGCTCCAAAACTACACAGAGAAACCCTGTCTCAAAAACCCAAAAAAACAAAAGTTCCCTGACACAAACAGTGCCTCCTGCCCCCAAAGACTCCTGAAGACCCTGATATGGAGGGTCATATTGGGGTGGCCCCTACTCACTGGTTTGAAGAAGGATGCACCGGACATGCTTGTTTCTCTGCACAATCTCCTTAGTTGCTAGGGGTGACAATGGCCCTTATATTGCAGTGACATGATGAGAAGCAAGTCTAGATTCAAGGACATTCTCAGGAGACTCCAAAGAAAATGCCTAAGCTTAGCCAATATATTCCTTCCCAAAGGTCATCCAGAACACTTGAGTGGCAGTGATGGATGGAGAGGAACTTCTGCCAAGACTAAGGCCCTGAGGCTGCCAAGAAGAGATCGGTTCAATATTGGCTGAAAAGAAGACCCAGAATGGATTAATGGAAGAAATGTTCTCTTGGGGAGGCTCCTGGTGCATGCCTAGGTTAGACCATTTATTATATGAATACTCAGAGAGGGGAGGTAACTAGATTGTGGTCATAGAATAAGTAGGGTAGAATTGTGGTTCTCAAGTAGCTCTGTACATCCTTCTATTTACCTGCCCTGCATTTGAGTGCCCTAATCATCTCTCCTGAGCACCGCCATCCACTGTGAGGGATGCTGTGAAGAGGCAATAGTGATATCTCCCTACCATATCACTGACTCAAGCATCTGTACTTTGAAGCAGCTTTATATTTGATTTTTTTAATCCCTCCCCCAAGACTATTGTTTCTAAGAGCAGAAAATTAGTGCAACCCTAAAAAATAAAAGAAGAAAAATAAGTGGGTATATGGCCACTGTGCTGCCGTGGGGTAGCCATTCTTCTTTATGGAGTCAGCAAGGATGACTGAATGATTCAAATCCTTCCTACCTTGAAATCAGACATGTTTATAGTGTGGCTCTGTGACCCACATGTTACCATTGGACAGAAGGCAAAAGGTGTGTATGCACAAGCCAGTATGGTTGTAGGTCGAGGGGGGGGAATCCAGCTCCCCTGGTTTAAGAGACTATACCAAAGATGATAAAAGGAATTAGGATTTGAGTTTGTAACTCATAGACTCCATGTGCATTAGAGTTACTGGATCCATGTCCTCAAATAATGCTTTTTTCCTAACTTTCTTAATTTCTTAAAGAAGAACCAATTTCTCCAATTTCTTTATTGGTTTCATTCTCTGGTAGATTTTGCCAGATAATTGGAACTGAAAATTTTATGAATGAAGACAGACAAGGGTGTATGTGGAAACAGATCTCCCAGATGGGTAGAGAAGTATCTTATTTCCATAGGTGAGAAGCTAGAGTAATCCTATGCCGTGGAAGACATCTTTTAGGTTGAAAATGTGTGTTTTGCTCATGCTAGCCCATGTCTCTTCTTGAATCAGCAGGATAGGTCAGTGCAAGAAGCACTTGCTTCACGGGCCTAATGATGCCTGTTTTTTCTCCTGAACCCACAGAAATGTGGAACTAGGAAATGACTCCTGATAGTTATCCTCTGATCTCAACAGGTACACGGCCACATATGTACCTGCACTCACACATGAGCATCATACACACACAAATACAAAATAATAAATAGAAACAAACAAAAATAAAACACTGATGTTTCTTAGGTTAAATAGATTGTAGACTATGACCAAAGTTGTTGTACCTCTCCAGGATGTCAGGGACAGAAACAGCTGGACAATAGGACTCATGGTTGACCTCCATCTCACATTTAGTGAGCTCGCCCCACTCTGCATTTCAGAGCCCCAACTCCACCTCCAAACCCTGGGGCTCATGTGCACAGCCCTTCACAGTGTGCACTGCAGAAGCACTGTCCTCTCTAAGCAGACAGCTGGCACTGACCACTGTCCTTTATTTGTCACCAGGAGCTGTCCTGATTCTTCTTGTTGTTTCTCCCAGTGACCTTGAAGGAGGTTCAGACAGGAAGGGACTTTGCTGAGATGATTAGGCACTAAACACAGAAGTAGCTGTTCCAGGACATAGTCTGGGGCGGGGGCGCAGCAGCCGTGAGCATCCCCTCCACTACTCCCTGAGAGTAGGTGCAGATATTTGCTGCTTTCTGGGATTCAGGTTAGACATACTTCTTCACTGAGCCTGTTATTTGTCAGGAGGTTAGTTTAAGAGCCTCATTTTCCATTAGAAGAAAGAGGATTTTTAGACTCAGTTGCTGCTAAGGTCACACAGAGTAAGAAATCCACTACCTGGATCCTTCCACCTGCTTGAGGTTAAGGCCAGCTGGCAGGGCAGGACTGTTCCTAGGCTTGTCCATCCTGTTTCCTGTTTTCCACAGGCCCCATTGTTTGAATTAGTCCCCAAGCCCTGGGCCCAAGTCAAGCCGGAGCAGCACAGACACAGTTAGGCCCTCAGCCTTGGGCTGTGGGACAGCACAGAGCTGGGCCACTGCAACTCAGTAAGCCCGAGAGCCTGTCCTTATATTGAGGTGACTGTAGCAAAGGACATTATGAGTTATGACCTTGTCATTCTGGGAGCTCAGGTAGTCAGAACCCTGCTGTCACCTTGCCATGACTTCCTTCTGTATGCAGACCCTCTTCCTGTATGCCTACCACCATGTTCAACAAACTCATGAAAACCCTGTACCCAGTTATGGACACAAAGCCAAGGGTCACCCTGAAATCTTGTTAAGAGGGGTTTTCACAGCCCAGGAACTCAGCCTATGCATCCTAGAGTTGGAGTTGTAACCTCAAGCCTGTTGCTGGGCCTGCCTAGAGTTGTCTCAGCTGTTACATGGGTGAATGTCTTATACCTGGATCTCCCTGGCATTATGGGCAGATAAGTGCCTGGGGCATCGTGAGGGTTGTGAGAGACTTGCAATGGTCTGTTCAGGGCCTATCGCTGGGACTGGAAGGACATGGGTTCAAATCCTCACTCTTCCCACTGGCTGGCTACATGACCTGGGATGGAGCTTCTTCCTTCTCTGTGAAGTGAGACTGGAAAGTGCACCTCACCTCCCTGCAATTCATGTGCTGAGAAAACAGGTGGGAAACACAAGTGAATGTCCTCACACTCCGTGGGCTGTTCACAGGGCTGACAGTAATGTCTGCAATTACATTACAGAGCACACACAAAGGGCTCTTGTTGGGGATAGGTTGGGCTATCAATGGCCATCTGAGGTCTGTGCTGGCTGCCCTGAGTCACCTTGGAAAGACCATCCCTCTCTGTGTATAAGAAGTCTCCTTGAATGCAAAACACTTGTCTATCAGGGGGAAAAGATAGGCTATAAGGGTCATGGAATGAATTTCTCATTGCAAATTTCCTGTAAAATATTAAGGATTATCTGTTCCACACTAGGACTTCATACCCCAACATGACTGCTAATCCCAGCCATAACAGCTTCCTGGTACCCCTACCCCAACACTTATGCAAAGAGCTTGTATTTGTTCCCAATCACCACTCAACCCCTCTTTGGAAAAGGCTACTGAGACCAGAAAGGCCAAGTAGTAAGGCTGGGGTCATATAGGAACCACGCTTGGATACAGCTTAGAGGCTCTGCTTCCTAAATTTCCCTTACCCATAAGGCCTCAGTCCATCTTCACAGACAAGACAGCATAAACTATCCTGAATCACTACCCACCAATGCAATGTTCTTTTTCAGTTTTGCAAGTTCTCTATTACCAAGTTACAACCCCACTGCAATGTTTTTTTTTGAAAGAGAAGGAAAGAGGGGGCACACACAAGTGAGAGAAACGAAGAGACAGAGAGACATAGATAGAGAAACAGAGACAGAGAGACTGAGAGAGGGAAAAATAATCCATCCACTTTACCCCAGTTCTCACAGTTGAACCACTAGCAGGTAAGTCCTTGCATATAAGAAAAACAAAGGTAAAAATAATATGTTCAAGCACTGCCATTTATTGCAGCTGAAACAGCAATTAGTGAAACTGTATAACCTTACTGTCTGAAGATTTTGTATTTCACTTTCAGCAGTGTTGACCCTTTCAGATGACATGATTTGTATACCTAAAACAATGCCCTTGCAGCAGTAGAAATGGCTCAGCAGCAAGAGCACTTACTAATGTGCAGAGCAACAAGATTTGATTCTCGGACCCAAGTAGTATCTCACAACTGCCTGTAACAAAGATCCCAGGGAATTCAAACCCTCCTCTGACCTCCTCAGGGAACTGCCCACACATGGTGCACATAAACCAATGCAAGCAAAAATATTTACATGTAATATAAATAATATAAAAAACAAAACATTGCTCCAAGCTGTTGTCTTGAATCTGGGTTACACAGAGCCTCCAGGTCTTGGACTGGAAGACAGGACCTAACCAATGGTCTTGTTCACACTTGACTGGGATTTAATCCTTCTTTTTCAGTGGAATGTTTCTTGAGCATTTGCTAAAAGCTTTCAAAGAAACCAGAAAGTGGACCTAGAATGACTTCTTAGGTGGATCTTGGGTCCTCTGAGATGCTGGATGTCAGAGTGTCTTGCTTTTTCCATCTTTTTCTCCACAGCTGGCACCTGAGCTTCAGTTGGGGACAAGTGTTTGTGGGAGGAAAGAAGGGTGAGAGAAAAGAAAAGATGATGAGATGGAGAGAGGAAGGGAGATGGAGAGAGGGAAAGAAAGAATAACAGGCAGGGTGTGAGGAAGGAAAGGAGAGAGGAAAAGAAGGAAAAGAGAGAAGAGTTAATGAACAGAGGGAAGCAGAGAAAGGAGAAAAGGAGCCAGAGACAATAGGGGTGAGAACAGCATACCTGAGAGCGTCTACACTCAAACTGAAGGTTGGACCCCACTGTCCCTGGGCTCTCCATGTCACAACAGGGCTCTGCAAATTTATTACCCTTGGCTGACTGTTTAGCTGCTGGCAATGGGAAGGCTCTGCTGGGAAACCCATGGCCATGGCCAGTTGGTTGAGCTCTTCTGCGTACTTGTCTGACTCTCCAAGATTTGGCCTGTATTCTGTCTTTTGCCCTATGTCAGCTTCCAGGTCCCTCCTGGGGGACTGGACCTGCCTTTATGCATCTATCTGTTCCTTCCTCCATTTGTTCATCCTAGAGTATCTTGCACTGGAGCCATTAATCATTTTTATAACTGTCTGTCAGCTTCTACTTGAGGCTGAATGCTCTGTTCAAGTCAACAATGAAGATTTCAAGTTCTTGTCCCTGTAATGGGATACCTCCTGGACAGTCAATGAAGCCCAGTAGTCAGCTCACTACTGATATGAGCTCACTAGCCTCTTCAGCACCAAGTCTTCTTGGAGAAGGAGCTGAGTGATGGGGAAGGGTCATTGACTAGAGGGAAACAACCAGACAGAAAGATAAATGATATATAAGCTTGCTCACAGGTGAGATCTGAAAACAAAAAATTTCCCATAAACACAGAACTATATGGTGGTCACCAGGTCAGAGGAAAAAGTGATGGTCACTATAGCATTTACCTAAACTGTTCTAGTATTAATTAACACTTGGGAGTCAGAAATTGAGATAAAAACCTGATGAATCCAAGGAACAGTGAAGGGCTGATGAAAAACTCTCTATGTTTTTCCCATCCAAAAACCCCTAGAATGCCACCCCCCACCAGCCCTTCAGTCTAACTTCCTGTCCCTCTCTACTCATTTTCCTCAGTCTTCAGCAACTCCATGGCTAATCTCAGTCAGCCAATCGCTAACTCCATCCTTGATTCAAGATGGCTTTATTGGCACAGTAGGGTGGCAGTGCAAACAATTCTCCCTTTTTGTCTAAATAGAAAGGAAGGGTTTTAACTCTAGCATAGTAAAACTATATACAATAAGAACAATTATCAAGCAAGAAACACATTCACAATGTCCAGTGTAGGTGGAAGTTTCTGTCCCACCAGCAACTCCCAATACCCAGCAGCCACTTTCCAAATAATTGACTCAGAAGATTTAATATTATTTATAAATGCTCAGCCAGTAGTTCAGGCTTATTACTAGCTAGATCTTACACTTAAATTAACCCATAATTCTTATCTATGTCTAGCCACATGGCTTGGTACTTTTTTCTCAATATGACATTCTCATCTTACTTCCTTTGCATCTGGCTGGTGACTCCTGACTTTACGCTTCCATTTCCCAACATTCTTACTGCCCATCTACTGGCCTCTCAGCTTTTTATTAACCAATGGGAGCAACACATTTCACAGCATACAGAAGGACCATCCCACTGCATTTCCCCCTTTCTGTCTAATCAAAAAGGAAGGTTTTTAACTTTACTATAGTGAAATTACATATAACAAAGCAGTTACCAAGCAAGAATTACAGTAACACTATCTAATCCATTTGCCTTTAGCAACATTAGAGAAAATGCTTAATTATCTATCTTATCTTGTTGAGTCTAAAGTTTTGTATCTAATTTATTTTCTATTATAACTAAGGAACACTATAATTATAGCAGTTTTGTTTTCAACTACATCAAAGACCCCAGAAGGGTGAAATGTTACCTAATGACAGGGACCTCAAGCTGACTGGACAATCAGCCAAAGTTCCTCTGCAACATTAGGAAATCCAACTCTGTCCTACAGGCCTAGCATGTCTGACAGACTTTTCTATGAAGCAGAACTTTTGAAGGACTGTCCCACCTTGTCTTGCAAAGTTCTACAGTCATGTTCTTTTGTGTCCTGCTAAACCAATTTGGACAGCATACTGTCAGCAGTCAAGGCAAGGGCACTTTCTTCGTCCATATAGCTAGCTTTTGCCATAAGGAAAACAAACTCCATATGGAGTTTCTTCAATGCCCATCCTCTTTGCAGTAACTGGTGCTGCCAGGAGCAGACATGTCTCACTGTCCAGAAAAGTCTAAGTTCTTAAAAACACTTTCAATGCCATATTCTGTAGGTCTTTGAAGTGTTTTAAGATTGCCTATCTATCTGAAATACATCTCTGTATGACCTTGAAAACATACTTAACATGACTATAACTTTGCTATTATAGATGACTATTATTCTGTATTTCTTAATTATATATTACATATTTAAATGAGCTGCATAAACACAATACCATAAACAAGAGTAGAAATATACAGTGAGTATAAGAAAATTAACTTTAAATCTGTATCATCAAACCAAAATCCATACTAATGTAGAATATGTAAGATTAATTTTTTGGATTAAAGTAGATTCAATAATCTATCCTTTTATCCTAACATTTCTATTCCCCCCTTTTTGTTTCAGAACAAGATCCCTGAGTCTAATCTCCTTTGTTTAGCTTTTTTACTGACCATTATCCATAACAGCTTGTAACCAACCCCCCAAACAATGACAAATATTCATAATTTATTTTTGGGAATGTGGCATAGTTCTCTAGACTACTTCATGCTGGCTAGGAGCACTGGTAATCTTTGGGGGACTCTTAGAAAATTTAGCATAATTATTAAGTCTTGGCTAGAGTTGTCTGTGAGGCTGGATGATCTCAGCCTGCAACCTTGAAGCTGTTCTGGATGCGAACTCAGAGGAAACTGAAACAGAAGTTCTCTGAAATGTTGAATCATCTGGGCCATCCATTCCCATTAGAGATTTTTCAGGGGGGAGGATCTTCCTTGATCAAATCTGATTTTTCTTAAAACAGAATGAATCCAAAGCCATTTTATTTATATGTGCCACCTTGTCTTGGCAAAGTTCTGCAGTCATGTTCCTTTATGTCCTGCTCAACCAATTTGGACAGTATACTGTCAGCAGTCAAGGCAAGGGCACTTTCTTCACCCACATAGATAGCTTTTGCCATAAGGAAAACAAACTCCATATGGAGTTTCTTCAATACCCATCCTCTTTGCAGTAACTGGTGCTGCCAGGAAATAAAAGCATAACCTCTTCTCCAAAGTAACATATCTTTTGACTTAAACTTTGAAGTCAAGACATTTTCAGAATATATAAGTTGGGTTAATCCAGCAACATTCATAACCAAATGTCTCTTAGCAGCTGTTGTTCCTTCCTCAGCCTTCAAACAATTCACAGATGACACAATAACATACAGTATCCAGACTTTCTGTGTATTTCCATCTTTACACTGTTTGTGTTATATATATTTTACTCCCTTTTTAAGGACTTTATTATTTTAAAACTATATATTTCTTTTTTATGACTGTCTATACCTTCTCTTTTCTCTTCCAAGCCTATGTATATTTTTAAATGCAATGTGAACTGTTTAGAGGCTTGTTTAGTTTTTTTTTCATCTGAATATGTCTTTACTGCATATCTCTATCTTTTTCTGACCACATAAGTGTTTAAACTGCTAAGTGGGGATGGCTAGGACTAAAGCAGAAGATCTGGCAGCTGGCTCTGCCCCATTCCTTGGCTTCTTGAGAGTCTAGCTTCATGGTGGAGGTACCAAGAGAGTCATGCTTAATGTCTCAACTCTGGGAAGCTGTTGCGCCCATACTGCACCAAGGACCATGCACCCCACTGCCCACAAACCACTCAAGTGCTCCATAACAGGACCTCCCAAATGAGCCTGCCATGAACCAGAATGGACCAGGAAGCTGCATCGTAAAGGAGCTCTGCTTCTGCTTGCTGTTAGCAAATAGAGCCTACCCAAAAAAATGTTGCTACCATGAAGCTGTGCTTGACTCTGTTCTTTTGTGTGTTTAGAATCTTTTCTTTTTTTAAGCTTTCTTAGGTTTTATGCAGAAATTCTTACTGAACAATTGGGCACCACATGTAGATGGAAGTTTCTGTCCCACCAGCAACTCATAATACCCAGCAGCCACTTTCCAAACAATTGACTCAGGGGGTTAATATTACTTATAAATGCTCAGCTAGGCTTATTACTAACTAGATCTTACACTTAAATTAACCCATAATTTTTATCTATGTCTAGCCACATGGTTTGGTACCTTTTCTCAATATGACATTTTCATCTTGCTTCCTCTGCACCTAGCTGGTGACTCCTGACTTTATCCTTCCTTTTCCCAGCATTCTTTGCTTAGCTTTCCTGCCTAATTTCCTGCCCAGCTACTCGCCTGTCAGCCTTTTATTAACCAATGGGAGAAACACATAGTCACAGCAAACAGAAGGACTATCCAACTGCAATACAGTCCATTAGTATTTGACAAATTCAAAGGAAATAACCGATTATCTATCCATCTTTGTGAGTCCAAAGTTTTGTACTTGATTTATAGTCTATCAAAAAATATGGAAAACTATGCTGGGCAGTGGTGGCATGTGACTTTAATCCCAGCACTTGGGAGACAGACCCAGGTGGATCTCTGTGAGTTTGAGGTCAGCCTGGTCTACAGAGCGAGATCCAGGACAGGCACCAAAACTAACTACACAGGAAAACCCTGTCTCAGAAAAAAAAATGGAAAACTGTAACTATAATTATCTATGCTTCAACCCCTTTAGAGACCTGAGAAGGATATAATATTTCCTGAGTAAACAGGAAGTTCAGAGCAAGCAACTTTCAAAACTGAGAAATGACAGAGACATCTGGCTCCCTGGACAATAACCCCAAAGTTCCTCTGCCATCTTTGGCCTCTCTGAAAGACTTTTCTGTGAAGCAGGAATTTTGAAGGACTTTCCTACCTTGTCTTGACAAAGTTTACAGTTGCCTTCTTTTGTGCCCTGCTTGTCCAATTTGAACAGCATACCATCAGCAGTTGAGGCAACAGCAGTTTCTTTACCCAGTGGCTAACTTTGCCACAAATGAAAGTAAAATCCATATGGAGGTTCTTTGATGCCCAACATCCTCTTTTTAAGTAAATTGGTACCACCAAGAGCAGACATGTCTCACTGTCATGAAAAGCCTAATGCTATTATAACATCTTAAATGCCATATTCTGTGGGTCTTTGAAGTGTTTGAAGACCATTAATCTACTTAAAATATGTCTCTGTTCCTAACATGCCTAATAAGTATTGTTTTATATGACTAACTACTAACTTGTATTTTTTTTATGTCCTAAATAGCTTCCAAGGACAAAAACTTTACATTTTTAAATGAGCTACAAAGGTACAATACCTTAAACAAGAAATAGAAACATGTAACATTGTATGACAAAGATAACCTTAAATTTGTATCAATATACAAAAATATTATAAACAAGAGTAGAAACATATACAGTAAGACAAAAACAACCTTGAATTTGTATCAATATATCAAAATATCTTAAACAAGAGTAAAAACATATATACAATATAAAATGCAACCATAAATGTATACCAATATAAAAATACCTTAAGAGAAGAAACATATATATAGCATAACAAAATAACCTAAAATTTGTATCAATATACAAAAATCAATACCAATGTAAAATATTTGAGACTAGTAATTGCTTATTTAGTTTAAAAATAGATTCAATAATCTACCCTTTTATCCTATCATTTCTATATCCCCACTTCTTCTTTTCAGAACAAGATCCCTGAATCTAATTTCCTTTGCTTAGCTTCCTCTCTAGCCATGATCAATAACAACTTGTCCCTTTAATGATGACAAACATCCACCGAATGACCAAAACCACCCACCCCACCTCTTGGAAATTGTGTATTGTGTTCTTAAAATTTGTTCTTGTTGTCTGGGGGCAAGGGCATCTTTAGGAGGTCCTGAAAATTGAGATAAAGATCAATTCCTGGAAGAGATAGCAGTTGTCCACTCTTGGTGTGATGGGAAACTGTAAGGCTTATCTGATGTCCTGAGTGGAGTAGTCTATGAATCTGGACCATCTTAGCTAACTGCCTTGAAATTGTCCTGATCAGTTTTTAGTCCAAAGCTGATTTTTGGTGGTGTTTCTCAGTTTAGTGGCATTATCACAGTTCAGGTATAATCCTCATTGTGGGACCTCATATCCTTTTTGAGACTTTAAAACTCGCTGTTAGAATGTTCATGATTCACTGTAGAAAATTTAAACATTTGATATGTTATATGCAGCAGACCTTGAAGAGGTTAACAGACTACAATCTATTAAATATATCTAGGGTACACAAACTTAGTTACTAATCATCTGCTTCAGATTCAAGTCAGAAATCAAATACAGGAAGCTAGATGAAACTTGTTTCCATAATCAGTTAATACTCTATATGACCATTAATATCATGACAGAGAGTTTAAATATATATGTAAGTATATATTTACATATATATGTAAGTCTTAAAATTTTTGAGATAATATTTATACCTTAAGAAAAGGCTTTTGGGGGTTGTTTTGAGACAGGGTTTCTCTGTGTGGCTTTGGAGCTTGTCCTGGAACTCATTCTGTAGACCAGACTGGCCTCAGAATCACAGAGATCCACATTTCTCTGACCCCTGAGTGCTGGAATTAAAGGTGTACACCACTACCACCCAGCCAATAAAAGTTTTAAAGAGTCGAAATAAAACCAAAAGATTATGAGATTAGTGGCAAAAAAATAGTCCCTTAATTTTTGGTTTCTTTTGTCCAATATCAAGTGGCT